>NW_006921594.1:24943372-24948130 GCF_000298275.1 Orycteropus afer afer
ATATTAATAGTCTTCATACCCCATTGTTAAGGCAAACCACACAGTCCACGGGCACATTCTACATGCTTCCAGACGAAGTGATTAAACAAGATCAGTCCTCTACTCTAAGCAGTAATTCATGTAAGCCTTGACCATTATGATTCATTTTTAAGAACTTAATTTTCTGTCCTGTCAATTTTCCCTTTTTAATTGTTACAAGATCTCATCCATAATGCATAATTTTATTAAAATACATCGTGTGGCCTGTGACTTAGCATGAGTTGTCAAGTAAAATGCAATAATCTTTGGCCTCAGCCCACCCATTGACATCAATAAAAAATGAAAGTTACCCCTACAAGCTGCCTAAAAGGGCTTTTATGCTGTAGCACTAGTAGCTCCCCTAGCTAATGTAAAGAATACTTAGCTCCTTAGACACTCCCCGTTCTACTACAAATCTTCTCCCATTCTGTTTTCAATGGTCGGATTTATACATATTCACTGTTACTCACAGAATAAGTCTGTGCATTAGCATATCTGTATTCTAGAAACAGGTTCAATGTTATCATATATTTAAATACAAAAGTATGCGATTAGTGTTTTATTTGTTGTATCTACCCACATCCAGAAGAGGGAAAAAACTGCAGGTTATACTTTTCAATAGTATAGACTCAATTTTAATCATGGCAACACGTTCTCAAGAAAAGCTTTCTAGAGAAAAGAAGGCTATTTAACAAAAACTGTATTATCCATAGGAAGTCCTCCTTCTGTTGCCAGCTAAAGGTTGACAAGGGTCACTCCACAATGAAACTGGACATGAGTGACATTTTAGGCAAACCAGTTGATATAGCTCACTTCTAGGGAACATTACACTTTTCCAGACAGTATAAATGTTTTAAGGTCAAAAGAAGACAATGGCTGTCAAAGTGTCCTGTGTATGTTAAAAAGACAGGTAATTTAGGAAGAGCCTATGACATTTAAAAGGGAATCATGCGTTCACTGCCTCCCCCTCCTTCTACTTGACACCTAATTAAACATCAATACAAAGCAAAATAATTGAACAGATGTACTAGTCATTAACAGGAATTACCCATTCTCCTATCAAATCAGAGTGTACCAAAAGGGCTCTATTTGTAATAGGTTGACTTAATTGCCTGAGAATTCCCCAGAGAAATGTACAAATGGATCAAGACATCTCATGCACATACACCCCCCAGATAAACACAGGCGCTCCTTCTAAGCTTTGATCCAGGCTTTTGTCATTGTGACATCCATCTTTGTGAATGCGAATTTCTGGTGTCTGAAATCAGTAGTAGACCAAATAAATAGATGGAAAAAAATAAGCAAAGTTAAACAAATGGACCACAATTCAAATTAACATCTAAATGAAAGTTTCCTATATGGTGGTGTTTTTCTTGATGTAGTTCAAAAATTTTGAGTAAAAACAGAACATAATCAACAAACAGACCTACACAAGAAAAAAAGTACAGAAGAATTGGTATCTTCTGGCAATTTACTGAGAAACATTTATTTCGTCACAAGGATCTGACTCACAACTACTGCAGTTGCATGGTTTGTTGATTAGATCAGCCTATAGGCATCATTAGGGGGAGTACAGAAATCTTGCAATGTGCCAGCCAATTCTTCTCACATCATTATGCAAGGCAGAGATCCAGAAAATTAGCACGATGTAATATCTTCCTGTCCCTTTGATTAACATTTTTCTTGAATACACACATTGTATAGTATCTGCTGACTTAGGTGGTAAATACATGACCATTTTACCCTTAGAAAACCTATCTCTACAAAATCATTTGGAAAATAGAAAATAATATATATATATATATATATTTTTGTAAAGAGTTAAGGATGTAGCTAGATTTTAGAATTTGGAAGTAGAATCTAGTTTTCTAATCTTCAACAACCTAAGGCCATTGAAGTGAAAGGATATAAGAGATTTACTCCCAAGAATATTACATTAAATCTAAGTTACTGGGGAAACTCAAATGGAAATTTAGCATTCTCTACTGGGGTCAGTGATATAGAGGAGGGAAAAAAAGGGGGGGGAGCAGAAAAGCACAAATTTCACACTGAATGCTCCCAACACACACACACACACACACACACCCCAGAACATTTAAACTGACCACTATTTCATGTGTCACATCCCATGATTCCACTGCCTCCCGCTCCTTCTCAGAGAAGAGAGGGGGAGGCAGAAGGGGGAGGCAGTGAAGGGGGGGGCAGTGAACAGAGGAGGCAGAAAAGAGGGTCTGCAATAATACAGAAAAGCCCCTCACCTGGTAAACACCTTCCTAACACCCTAAATCATATTTTTGTGCCACTAGAGAATAAGAAGGTAATGAATGGTTCCAGGACTTTAAAGATGACAATGTCAGGGACTGTTTCTGAGCATCTGTGGAGGCATAATGATTTCCCAGACACATCAAAATTTTCCCTGCTAGAACTGCAGGTGCTCAAAACAAATTTCCAGCCAGCCCCATCACAGTGGTATGAGATGTGTGGGACTGTATGCCCAGTTCAAGCCTCTTCCAGTACAAAATGTTATCAGTTGCCCAGCTCCATGGCGCCTCCTCCTCCTTCTCTTTTTAGAGTGAGTATTATCTGTACCATTCATTCAACCACTTAATCGGGCACTGCTTTCAAGAAAGAGTTCTTACAGTTCTGTACTGGTTGTTTTTTATTGGAGAGTTAACAGGCTTTCTGTGTGTATTTCCTCCCCAACAAAGATGCAGATTTCAGTGGGTAGGGCACAACCTGTATTTCTTTGTATTTAGTATAGTGCTTAGTAAAAATACTCAATGCCTTCCAAATATTATTGATTTCACTGTAGACTGCCTTAATTGCCTAGAGCCCCAAACAACGAGTCTGCAAGGTCTCTGGGGTGAAAACCAGTTACTGGTATTGCCTCTGGCTCTCTTGGCTCCAGGAGGAAGCTTAATGACTGAAAACACATTGGCTGCCCCTGTCAGTGGAACAAGAGCACATGTCATTGCCTTTCTGTGTCGACACAAGAGGTGGGGATACAGAAAATAGGTGTCACAAAGGGTATCTGCAGGGCATCCTACTTCTACATGAAATATAAGATATATGTGTTGCTTTTCTCAAAAAAAAAAAAAAAAAGTCTGGCTGGTTTGTCCAATTCATCAGTTTGGGAAAGTGGGAAGAAATACAGTTAGATCTCAAACACTACCAAATTTACTTTTAAATGATTTAAATTATACTTTTAAATTCTAAAGAGATTCAATGGATATTTCTTCATCTTGCTGTGTCTTAAGCAGCTCAATAAGTAATCGTCAATCACACACTAAAATGAAACAAACTAATGCACAGAGCACCATGCTTGCATTTCACTGTACTGTTCTCATAAATATAAAAGAGCTGGGAACGTGGCAATGACAGCAAAACACTCATGAATTTCAGTAGATATTGTCCTTGCTTCACTACCCCTAGCACAAGGCTAAAATTCCCTTCAAAGGGGAAAAACCAAGAGGTAGAATATAACCTTTGAATATGAATTTTATATTCTTTTCACTGTAAGTAAACAATAGATATTCCAAAACAACAGGCATCTCAGTATTCAATAGGGCCAACATGGTTAAACTCTACTCATCTGAGAAGAATGTTTCCACACTTCTTTTTCCCAATATACATCCTGGTATCTAACTTACACGAATTTATGTGAGCTAGATTCTTGCATAGAATTTCCATAAAGTACTTAACCCCATTAAATTTTTCCTTGTTAGTAGCCTTCTCAGACACTGACAAATAAAATATTTGGCTTTTAACAACATTAAAGCTCACTGTTGATCAAAGTGAACTGTATTGAGCAATGTCAGGTTTTACTTTAAGAAAATTTCTTAGTCAATGGAGAAAACAGAAAATCAACACAATACTAGAATAAAATGCTGAACAATGACAAGGAGGGTTATTAATTCTCTGCCACTGGAAGATTATTTTCCACCCAATGGCATGCTGAGATCATTATATACATACGACACTGTATTATACATGCAGTTTGCCTACTTCAAAACTGTTCTCTAACATAAGTTATTACTGATTGACGCTTCTTGTGCATCCTGTTAAAGTCACAAAAAATCACCTAGTTTCCACTGGAGCTAATCTACACTCATAAGTTTGTCACAAAAATTCTGGATGGATTGTGCAAAACTACTAGATCCACTCCCAATAAAAACTGATTATTTTTTATTGGAGTCTTATATAATCATGGGCATATATCATCCATTCAGACAACATTCACTCACATATATGTCCATGGTCCCATAAGGTTATAACACAGTTCAGAAACTCCGAGTGGAGAAGGGGATGTAGTGAATGCAACAGCTTTCTTAATGCAATCTGAATGTGTCTCTTGTCTCTTGTATACAAATGACTGCACTACTAGGCATATTAATTTTATAGTACATATACAACCTATAATACCTATGTCTGGATAGTCGTAATAAACACCTGTTTTACTGGACTATGTATGCTAAGTATTATCCTTTCTATCTAAAATGTTTGTCACGTAGTAGTGTGTGCTTCCCCTTGCAGTGGCATACAATCTGGTGTATAGTGCATTTCTTGTGCATTGTAGTGTTATCTCTCTAATTTTCTTTTGAAAATATTACATTGAAGTGCATCATGGCTCCCAAACACAGCAAAATTAGTGCTAGTGACAGCAACAGGAAGAGGCAAAGGAAAAGCATCAACTGGAAAGTAAAACAAAAGGTTATTAAGCAACATACAGGTGGAAAATCA
>NW_006921594.1:24950795-24957262 GCF_000298275.1 Orycteropus afer afer
TGGAAGCAAGAATGGCCAGACTTCGTCTCACCTATTTTGGTCATGTTGTCAGAAGGGACCATTCCCTGGAGAAGGATGTCATGCTTGGTAGAGTGGAGGGTCGACGAAAGAGGGGGAGGCCTTCAACGAGATGGATTGACACGGTGGCTACGATGATGGGCTCAAGTATAGGAGGGATTGTGGGGCTGGCACGGGATCGGGCAGTGTTTCATTCTGCTGTGCATGGGGTCGCTATGAGTCAGAAACAACTCGACAGCACTTAACAACAACAACACTTGACAATCACAACAATCCTCAAAAATAAACCAAAAAATTCTCCAAGCTGTTAAAGAACTAGTTCCACTAAATGTTACCAGGCTAACAAAAATGTGAGAAGGATCTTTATCAGATATGGAGAAATTGCTAATGATGTAGATTGAAGACCAAACACAAAAGCGAATCCCTTTCAGCATGCTGATGATCATTGCTAAGGCAAGAAGCTTGTTCCAGATGCTTAAAGAAAAAGCAGGACTAGATATGTGACATGGTGTTCACACAATGTCCAAATCACATAACGCCCTATTATTTCACAGAATGTATCATGGATGTTAAGCAATGCTTAACTCTAATTGACTTTGAAAATTTAATGCCTCTTCTTTTGCAAAATCTTATCATTTCAGTTTCTGGTTAAAGCTTCAGAGTTGCTTTGGGAAGTATTCGATTCTCTTTTCTGTTTAGATCAAGATTACTATAATGGATCAACTTACTCAAAGCCGTCTGTTGTATTCAGCTCTCCATGATGACCCTTATTTTATCCATGAAGACAGTATGGCCAGTATGGCTCTTAGTCATTTTTGGAATGTCAAGGATGCACAGAAAAATCCAACAAGATTGTAAAAGAGGAGATATTTTTGCTTTCTCTCTGTAACTTGAAACATCTATCTCCTTCCTTCTGGGCCAAAGCTTACCACTTGCCTTGCCCTAACAAAAGGAAGAATGTGATCATCTTATTGGCTCACACTTGAAACATTGGTTGGCCTATAAATGAAAGTAATCAGGAATCACTGTGGTTGAAGGGCGTGGATTCAATGAGAGAGAAGCTCTGTCTTTGGCACTTGTACTTTTTGCTTCTTACTACATGATAATCAAGCCTCATGGTTCTTTTTCTGGTTCTAAGAATTTGGATGGAGACTTTGGACCTACCTTTCTCTTTCTCTCTCTACCTTGCTCTACCTGTCACTGTTCCCACAAATATTTGACCATGCTGAGCCTAAAATTTAGACTGACAAGAGATTACTTAACTCCAAATACTGCACTGGACTATCAGGCACTTGTGGAGCTACTATGAAAGTAACACTTCATTCCCTGTTCTATGTCCCTGTATATATAACTGCATGAAACTCTAAAAAAAGAGATGTTTGCAGGGCAATATTCAGGCATTTCTAGATCCCTCTTTTAAAACCATCAAAAAGTACCAAAACACTTTTTCTAACTTCCATTTCAAATTTGAAATAGGAAAATAAGATCAGCCTTCCTACCCCATATTATTAAACACAACACTTTAGCCTTTAAGACATAACAATAAGTCAGATGAAAAAGAAACATCATTAGAATATATACAATAACCAAATCCACTGCCATTGAGTCAGTTTAACCTCATAGTGATCCGACAGGACAGAACAGAACTGCACCATAGGGTTTCTAAGGCTATAAATCTTTGCCGAAGCAGACTCCCTCAACTCCTGCAGAGCAGCTGATGGGTTCAAACTGCCAAATTTTTGGTCAGCAACAATAGCTTTAACCACTGTGCTACCAGAACTCCTTAATTAGCATATGTAGTTGATGTAAAATGAAACAAAACAAACCCTTGAAGGTTTCTAACATAAAGAATCATCCAACATTGGTAGTTTGAACAAATTAAGCATAACTTGATCTTATTCCTGGAGGTACAGGGTTCAGAGTCAGAAGACTTGGGATTCGCTGTCATGCACAACCTGTGGGATCCTGGGCAGAATATTTTGTCTCCTTGTATTTGTATTTCCTCACTCCTAAAAGGATGACACCCACTCCTTGGAAGGAAGATTGACCAATCTACTTCCATAGAGATACCACCTTGGAAACCGAAGGAGGGGTCGCTATGAGTCGGATCCAACTCAACAGCAGTGTTTTTGTTGTTGTTGTTTTAAATGATGCTATTTAGAAGTAACTTTCTTCTAAGGATGCTGTGAAAATTAAAATAATAGATTAAAAGGTCTTAAAATTATTGCTCAATAAAGAGTAATTATTTCATTTGCATTAAACCCTATGACTGATGACAAGTATGGAGTTTCTTGATAATTCCATTCTGTTTTATTGGTTGTTGTTTTCAGAAGGAACTGCTTTACACTGGGCTATACTCTGCCTCCCCATGATTTTTACCCACTAACCATAGATATCTGAAGATTTCAGTATGTCAAATTCTGTCATGAGTTCTCCAGCAGGTTAAAAATACCAAGATACTGATTATTATACTTTCTAGAACATGACTCCTTGATACTTTATCATCCTAGTTATTCACTGTCTTAGTTATCTAGTGCTGCTATAACAGAAATACCACAAGTGGTATTTACAAAACAGAAATGCATTTTCTCACAGTTTAAATGCACTGCCATCAAGTCAGATTCAACTCACCGTGACCCCTCCTTGGGTTTCTGAGGCGACATCACTACGGAAGTACATAGTCCAACCTTCCTTCCGAGGAGTGGCTGGTGCGTTTGAACTGCCAGCCGTCTGGTTAGCAGTCAAATGTCTTAGGCACTGTGCCACCAGAGCTCCCTTCTCACAGTTTAGGGACTAGAAATCCAAAATCAGAGAATTCAAAACTCCAGAGAAAGGCTTTCTCTCTACATCAACTCTGAAATAAGGTCCCTGTGACTTGGCCTCACTCTTCCTCCATCTCTGCTTCTCTAGGTTGCTTGTCTGACTTCTTTTATATCTCAAAAGAGATTGACTAAAAACACACAGTATGCTAATCCTGTCTCATTTATATAACGAACACAACCCAACCCTAAACGAGATTATAGCCACAGGCATAGAGGTTAGGATTTACAACACATATATTGCGGGTATACATTTCACTCCATAACAGCTCACCCTTTGGCTCCCAAAATTCATGTCCTTGCCATGTGCAAAAGACGTTCATCCTATTACATCATCCCAAAAGTCTTAAATCAACTCCAAACCCAAAATTTCATCTTCCGAATCATCTAAATCAAATATGAGTGAGGCTTTAGGCATATTCCACCCTAGGCAAAAATTTCTCTTCATCTGAGAACCTGAGAAATCTAGAATACAAGTTCTCTTTATCCAAAGTACAGTGGTAGAACAGGACAAAGCAGACATTCTCATAACAAATGAGAGAAACTGGAGAAAAAGAAGGTATGACAGGCACCAAGCAAGTCCAAAAACAGACAGAAGAAATTACACTAGCTCTCAAGACTTGAAAATAATCCTCTGTGCTCTGAGACTAATGGGGCACTGGCCCCACCCTCCAGACTCTTGATGTTGGCCATGCTCTCTGGATAATAAGTGCAGGCTTCAGCTCCACATTCCAGTCCCACTGAGATGGCAACTTTTTTCCCTCAGCTTTGGGTGGCCCCATTCTCCTAGTCCGACTGGGTGGCAATACCACACCATCAGCCCCAGTAGGCCCTGTTCTTCTGCCCATTGGGCATGGCAGCCCCATCCTTCAGTTACGGGTGGCAGCCCTATGTACCCAATGGCAGGCTCACACTTGTAAACCAAGATGACAATCTCCCATTCTTAGAAACCTAGGAGGCTGTGGCCCCACCCTTTGAAACCAAGAGGCCCTCCTGCTTCCCTTGCTCCCTCCAACCGTTCTGCTAATCTCCCAGCTGCTCCAGGGATGGTCCTTTTCTTTGCTTAGAGGAAAACAGATGGAGCTCCTTTGGCCTGTTACTTGGCTACAGAATTCCAAGAAGCAGACAGTATTCTTCCTTTCATGCCTTTTCTGTCTCCTTCAGTCTAAGCCGATGGGTTTTCTGCCATGGTAGTTGGTTAGATCCAGGCTGAATCTCTTTAACAAAAAAACTGAGTAGCCACATCCTTGGTGAACATTATAGGACATGTGCCCTTAGTTTGCACAAAACAATTTTCCAAACTTGAAGTTCTGTTTTCATTTTGCACAGTTCTTTCTTAAGTCCATCTCTTTCTTCTTGCATTTTACTATAGGTGGCAAAGAGAAACCATGTGGTCCCTTTAAGGTCTTACTTAAAAATCTCATCAGCAAAATACTCAAGCTTGGCACTTACAAGTTCTATCTTCCACCAAACATTTGAACATAATTCACACAAGGTCATTGCCATTTCATGAAAAGTATCACCCTTCCCCTACTGTCCAAACACATCTTCTCATTTCCTTTTGGAACATCACCACAAGCATATTTAGCATCCACATTTCTAGCAACATTCTGCTGTTGGCACCATATGTGTTCTCTAAGACTACAGAGACTTTCTCTGTAACTCTGCTCACTTTCTTCTGAGCCTTCACCAGAATGGTCTTTGAGGCCCATAATTCTACCAACAGTCTCTTCAAAGCAGTCTAGGCTTTTACTACTAGGCACCTTAAAACTATTCCAGCCTCTACCATTACCCAACTCCAATCACTTTCCACACTGTAGGTATTTGTTAGAGGAGCAATTGACTCCTAGTGTAAAATTTTGTCCTAGTTATCTAGTGCTGCTATGACGGACATACCACAAGTGAGGTTTTCTCAGTCTCAAAAAAATTCAAACTCACTGCTGTGAAGTCGGATCTGACTCATAGGAACCCCTCCTTGGGTTTCTGAGGCCGTATCACTACAGAAGTAGATTGCCCAACTTCCTTCCAAGGAGTAGCTGGTGGGTTTGAACCACAAGCCTTCTGGTAAGCATTCAAATGCCTTAGGCACTGCACCACCAGAGCTCCCTCTCACAGTCTAGGTCAGAAATCCAAACTCAGGGTGCTAGCTCTAGGGGAAGACTCTCTCTCTCATGTCGACCTTGGATAAAGGCCCTTTCTGCTCCTGGGTGATCTTCAAGTGGCTTGGCTTCATTCTTTCCCCATCTCTGTTTCTCTCACTTGCTCATTTAATCTCTTTTATATCTCATAAGAAATTGATTCAAGACCTACACTAATCCTGTCTCATTAATATAATGCAGACAACCCAACTTCAAATGGGATTATAACCACAAACATCAAAGTGACAATTTAATTTCAAGAGGACACAATTCAATCCATAACAGTCATCTTGAAAATAATCTCATTTGTTGATAAATTTATTAGATACAATTTCACCCTAAGATGTCATCTGACTAAAGTCGCATTTTCAGACTCCATCAGAATGGTGTGTTTTGTTCATATTGAATTTAGCTTCCTAAATTTTGGGTTATATTCTTGCTGTTGCCACTGCCCCTGATGTGTGTAGTGTGTGTGTATGTCAGAGAGAGAGAAATTCAATAACTATATTTAAGTCACTTCTTCTCAATGTTGTGCTACAGATTTTAAACTAGAACTAAGACTTTATATTTGTTCCTATTAAACTGCATTTTGTAAATGGGGGCAAGGAAAAGAACTAGGAGAGGTGGTTGTACTTATTTTAGTGACCAGTTTTTTTTATTCAGAATTTCTAAAATGCATCTCCTCAAACAATTGCTTTATAATCAATGTGGATGCTTTTAAAAATTATATATTCTTTTTTCAAGGCCCAGGTCTGCCAAATAATGACTTTCAAGGTATGGGCCTCAAGAATCCATGGAAATGTAAATTCATGAGAGATTTTTCCCATAAAAATTTTAAACACTTACTTCTACCTAGAAAACCATTTCAAAAACAACCTTGAAAAATAACAGAAACACTTAACATTTTTTACCACTTTAAACTCTGAAAAGTACTTTTATAAATACCTGTTTTTTCATTACTACCTTTATCATAATTTTATGCACTGATTTAAAAAAAAATCATGTTTTTCTGACTTGATTACCTTTACCTGAAAACAGCATTTAGGAACATATATGTATGCATATGCTATGTGTGACTAAGTATCTGTACTGTCTTCAGATGCATTCCTATATTGTTGACTACTAAGACACTGTCTAAAATTTTAAACTTTAGCCACCGAATCACTCATTATCTCTTTAAAAATACAGAAGTAGCACATAGTATGAAAAGTTATAAAATAAAAAGTAAAACTTTCCTTTTTTTTCCATACTAGTTATATCCCACAAAAGTACAACCATGTGTTCTAGGTTTTCTTATAGTCCTTGTTTTGTTACATTCAGAACTTGAAGTAACCTGTTTATATCTCCATTTCTTGATTCTTCAAGGATTAAAGCATTTATTCACTCCCTCTATGAAATATATGAAAATAATTACATGTGCATCATATGCCCTGTATCTGATATCTTTCTCTCTCCTTTTTTTCAATTATTGTTAATTATAATTTCATTTTTT
>NW_006921594.1:24958457-24983465 GCF_000298275.1 Orycteropus afer afer
TTTTTTTTGTATTTTCATCTACTTTGAGGAGCTCTGGTGGGTAAGGCATTTGACTGCTAACCAGAAGGTTGGTGGTTCAAACACACCAGCTGCTCTGCAGAAGAAAGATGAGGCAATAAACTCCCATAAAGATTTCCAGCTTTGGAAACCGAATGGGGGTTGCTATGAGTCAGAATCAACTTGATGGCAGAGGGTTTGGTTTTTGGTTTTTTAATGTTCAACTGCTTGACTACAATGAAGTCACTACAGCCTAAGAGGAAGCTAAAGTTTAAAGCAAAGCTATCTTTCATTTGTTTGCTTTTTTGAATGACATTGCTTTATACGGAAATGTTGCTGCTCTTTGTGTTTGATCTATTATCTCATTTCACGGGAAAACACTGTTTGCTGCTATCATCTCAATCTTCCTGAAGTAGCTATCCCCTACCCTTACATTAGTGAAAGCTTTGTAATTTGAAAATTGTTAGCAAAACACTCAGAATTCTTAATAGAAATTCAATGAACCTGGAGGCTTCTGAACAACAGTAATAAATACAAGTAGAAAAAGGGAGGGAAAAAAAGAGATGATAAAATTAAAATAGGAAATTCAGTATTTGACTTATTGAAAAGATTTTTTAAAAAATATTTTTTTAAACTATGATAATTCCAACTTGTTCTTTCAAATAATTTGCAGTATCTACTTGGAGTACAAGGAACTCTGGTGGAATAGTGGTTAAGGCATTCAGGTGCTGACCAAAAGGTCAGGGGTTCAAACCTACCTGTGACTCTGTGGAAGAAGGATGAGGAGGCAGTCTGCTTCCATACAGATTTACAGCCTTGGAAACCTTATGGGGCAGTTCTACTCTGTCCTATAGGGCCACTAAATGGTAGTGGATTTGGTTTTGGTTTACTTGGAGTGTAAACACTAGAGTACATATCTAAAGAAAACTATGCCATAATTATTTTGTTTTATAAAGTTTGAGCAATTGGCCATTTAATCTTTTCATGTCAGAATGATCAAGAAAGCTTGGTTTCAATTCTAGACATTCTCTGAGAACTTATTTTCTGAGGGAAGGTGGGAATTGCGAAGGAAGAACATCCATTTGGTAAGTATTTTGATTAAGTAACAAAATTTTCACAAAATGTCAGGAGCTACCAACTTCTTATTGACTGTTAATATATATAAATCTGTCCTTATTAAGCAAAAAAAAACTATCTTGACTCTAGGTTCCTGTAGAAAATATAATTTCAAATAATTTGTAACTACCTTTATTTTAAACCTGGTGAAGAGAAATAATATTTACAGAAGACAGTTTGAAGGACATTCCTCTAGAGTCTAGATTTTATTTGTAGATCAAAGCTATGTTCTTGGATGACATTATCTTCAAGCCCTGCAAAATTAATTTTTCCAAGTTGGACCTTTCTATTACATCCTCAGTTGTTATGGAAATAAGTTCACAAAATTCAGTCCGGCAGTTAGTTATTAATCCTTCAATAAGAAGACTTTCTTTCAAACCTACATAGCAGGAAAAATACCTCAGCTGCCCTATGAAAGTGGTGCACTACTTCCATACATAAATTATATAACAGATTTATTTCCCTTCTTCTTGTGGCCTCGCAGAAACTCAAGAATAGAATTTAAAGGTCAAAAATTGTAATGACTAGTAACAGCCTATGATTTACATGTTTGCATTAAAACTTTACCCTGCTCTCTAATTTTCCTTTACTTTATTCTTGTCTTTAACTTTTCATTATTTTTCTTTTTTATTGTACTTTACTGTTCTGTATTTTTATGCAGGAGCCCAGGTGGCCCAGGCATCAAGCACTCAGCTGCTAACCGAAAGGTTAGCAGTTCAAACCCAACAGTCACTCCATGGGAGAAAGATGTGGCATTAAGCTTCCGTAAAGATTACAGGTTCAGAAACCCCATGGGCAGTTCTACACTGTCCTATAAGTTCACTGTGAGTTAGAATAGAGTTGATGGCAAGAGGTTTGGTGTTTTGGTTTTGGTGTTTATATAAGAGCATAAAAAATGCAAAAGAAAAAATATTAATAGGAACACAGTTTTTCCTAATGGGTTTATTTTATCCATATCACAGATGAGACTTTGTCATCGGGAAGAGAAACGAAACTACATAATTTGAAGAATACTATGAACCACCAAGGAGCTCTGGTGGCTTAGTGCCTAAGGCATTTGACTGCTAACCAGAAGGCTGGCAGTTCAAACCCACCAGCCACTCCTCGGAAGGAAGGCTGGGCAATTTACTATCCATAGTGATACTGCCTCAGAAACCCAAGGAGGGGTCGCTGTGATTCTGGTCCAACTCAACAGCAGTGAGTTTGTTTTTTTGGTTGATGAACCACCAAAGATATAAAGTTTGAATTGAAGCTTGGTTGCTTCAGTATGGAGACAGGCATACACAATAAATAAATGCATATAGGAACTCTCTAATTTAAGGAAATTTCCTGATATCCTCATTGCCGGTGTTTTGTCTTCACCTCTGAATTTACTAGAATTAAAGCAAAAAGAAAAGGGAAGCAGCTTGTCCTTCCTTCCCATGACTTCTCATCTGAAGCCCTCCTCTGTCAAGTGGGTGATTTAGACCCTAAAGTGTTCTTTTGTGTTCTTTGTCTGAAGTTATTCCCAGATTAGTTTGTGACTTGCTTGAGCATGTTTCCCAGCAGTGATCCTGGACTGTCCCATTCACTTCTGACCCACACCTGCTCTTTTCAAGTGTTGTACCAAGAGTGGCTGAGGCCTAAACAGAGGCGTGCTGGCCCATTCACAAAGACTATTCAGAGAAGTGTTAGGGGAGGAGCAGTGGGCGGGATGGCAACCCTCCACAGAAGAAAAGAAAGTGACCCCTTAAATCAGAAAATGACCTTCCATTTGTCATTGGTTGTCTAAGTAGGTGTAAGGAGACCACCTCCTCCATAATATGCTTTGTGATACCGTAAATGTTACATGGCCTGAAATGGTACCTCTGAAAAGATTAGATAAATTATTGCTATTTAAGACTAATTAAGTGACATGTTTACATATCCGAAAAGGGAATAGAATCTATTAGATGGTTAGTATTCAAAAACATTTACTATGTCTTTTCCAAAGCCAGAAGGGCAAACATGTTAGAAGACAGTTCTGCATGAAACATATAATGAAAGCAAGGGATCTGCAGATGACTCAATAAGGCTGAGATTCAACCACTCAATTGCTTCTATCAAAATGATATTGTGAGCATTTCTAAATCATCACTTCCACAGTAGTAAAAGAAGGAGTCACTGATATGTTCTGTGGTAACATAAAAGTCAGAAGAAGCTGTAAAATTAACCACAAAGGATATTTACACACTTGCCATTTAGAATACAGCCTTGATCAGAAAATAGATCATAATTCACTCTGGGTATTTTTCTCCACAGAACTTTTTGCTTCCCCTTTTTTTTAAAAAAAAAAAAAAAACACTGAAATTTTTGGACCAATGATCTATTCTAAAAGAGAAAAATTGGCCTTGGGGATCAGTTTCTGTGTCACAAGGATGCGTGTGGCCAAGATTATCAGGTTGTACTATTACCAGGTTGAACTAAAAATGACTTGCCATTCAACTATTCATATTCAGTCTTTATTTGGGAGAGAGAGCACAAAGGAAAAACAGAGCAGCAATTATGTGGACCAAGGAGGAAGCAAGAGGACTTTAATAGCTAGAAGGAAAAGGGCCATCACAAAAGAGTGATGATATTTGAAACAAGGGATAGAACGTAGGTACTCAGAAGTTCTAATAAAAATGGAGAGCATTCCTGGTCTTCATGCATACAAAATAAATTAGTGGCAAATATACATGAAAAAGTATACAGTTCAAAGAAATGCTGAACAAGCTTCAGAGTAGGAACAAGAATGGTATTTTTATCGTCTTTGGTTCACCACTTGAACTTGACTTTCCTCTGCACCCATCTGCCAGGAACTTTCATCACTTTGCCTAAATCTCTCTATTTTCTATTAAATATATTTGATATTAATGCCTATTTGCTGATGTACACACATAATTCTCATTTTATTTCAAGTTATTTTCACAGAAATTAAAATTTCCCACATTGTCATTAATAAATAACTATAAAGTACTTCTTTACATTTGGGCATGAAGATGACCAAAACTTTACATATTTGAAAAGCATAAGATTTTTTAAAATTAAACAAATCAATATAGCTGCTAGAAAAACAGACACATCTGTTTGAATTATAAATCCACCATGTATAGTCGAGTGAATGCTGAAAATATGAAAGATAAAAAATACAGAAAAAGTAGCTTATTTTAAGTTATAGACATATATTAAGTTTACTTATTTATCAAGTTTCATTTCATTAAAACTCTAGGGAACTAAGGCAGTAAGTTAAGAATGAGTGGTATTTTGTTTTTGATTAGAATATAAAATATTTTCAATTGAAAAGAATAAAACACTTAAAATAGTTAAATGAAAGAATTTATGCTTTACTGTCTGAAATAAGCATTGCATTAAAATGCTAAACATAAAAGAAATACAAAGCTTGTTGTTTGTTTGCCTTATATATAATGACATAAACTAATTGGTTGGTTAAGGAAAAGGTACTTTTCACATATAATTTGCAATGAGTAGAAGTTAGGCAGAGATCAACAGAAAGTATATCCCAGGGCCAAAATAGCAGATATGCAGTTCTTTGTAACTGAAGGTCGATGTAAGATGCAGGAGAAAACTCTGGGGCATGATGCCCAAATCAACTGATGCGTGTAGACAGAGCACAAACCACATAATGTATGGAGATGCTCGTGCGCTCTTTAACCCCTACTGAAATACTGAGCCCAATGGAAATGGTTTATCCTCAGTCTACATTAGTGGCTCTCTCCTTGTTCCATGGTCTCTTAGGATAGTTCACTCCAGCACAAGACATGAATTGAAGAATTGTCTGCCTTCCTTCTCAAATCCTGCTCAGCTTTGTTCTTTGATCTTCCTGTCCTTTCTACCCCACAGAGACTAGAGAGCCTTCATTCCCACTGCCAAAGTAAAAAAGTTGTTCCAGAATCTCAAATTGGAATCTGGACCATAATTTACCATGGAAGGAATTAGTAGCTCTTTGGAAAAAGGAATTTTTTCCAACAAATATCTGCCCCTACAATTCCATTTTCCACGCCTAGTTCCTAAAAATGTCTCCGGTTGAGGTTCAGTGCCTATTTGATGAGAAAATGAGTACAAAAGCCTTATGTTTAAAATAGCTCTGTGGTAATTCTTTATCTGAAACATTTAGGGTTAAATGGGCTTTACACACTGGCCTGCGAACCTGTTGTTCTTATGATAAAATACATTATCTCTTTTCCAAAGAATCCGCTTACAAACACACCTGTGGAACACTACAGCAACACACCACCTATACTGCATAAGCGAAATCTGGCATTATATTTAATGTGTTTTGTTTTATTTATTTATTTTTTGTTTTGTTTTGTTACATCTATGCATGAATATTTAAGTTACAGAGTTTTACTGCATCTAGAAAATAATGAGCTAGAATTTTTTGAGGTAATTTCAAAACATTTTTGGTTTATGGAATTACTTGGACTCTTCTGCAAAGTCCCCTGGAAACCATCAACTATCATTAAGTAAGTAGCAGCTTTTGCCTGTTCAAAATGGCAATAACCACCGCAGTAAGTGCATCCAGCAAGAAAAAAACATTACAGAAGTGAATATCCCTCCCTTTTCATCAACCAGATTCCCAATGCTTATTTTGTATTGCATCCTCCTGTGGAAACTTTTATATCTAGTGCAACTGCACATCATTAGAAAGTGCAAAATGTGTAATACATTAGAGATACATTTGCACAGGCGATAGGGGAAGAAATTAACTCTTGTTTCAAATTACATTTTAATATACTAATCATAACATTCTAAAGCCAAGAGAATGCCCATTTAGCCCATTTAGCACTTGGCATAAATGCACAATGCAGGTATGAAGAGTGTAATAAAATATAATCCCACACTCACTTAAAGACTATATGCAAAAGTATCAAATACATTGTTAATGCTTTCAATGTGAAAATATATCATGGAAATCAGCCTTTTAGAAATTAAGTAAAAATAATTATATCCACCTAAGACAATTAAATTAGCATTCTCTACACACACATGTATACTGTATACAGTACACACCAAAAACCTACACCTATCGAGTCAATTCTGACACATAACAACCTTATAAACCAAAAAGCAAACTCACTGCTGTCAAGTTGATCCGACTCATAGCAACCCCTCCTTGGGTTTCATAGGCATTACTACTATGGAAGTAGATCACCCAATCTTCTGGGTGGCTTTGAACCGCCAGCCTTCTGGTTAGCAGTCAAATGCCTTAGGCACTATGCCACCAGAGCATAGAACACAGTAAAACTGTTTCCAAGGTTGTAAATATTTACAGAAGTAGACTGCCTCGGCTTTCTCCAGCTAAGCAGCTGGTGGATTTGAACTGCAGAACTTTTGGTTAGCAGCCGAATGCTTTAACCACTGCATCACTAGAACTCCTTTATACAGTACATAGTGGTGGCAAATTAAACATAGTAAATATGTAGTTAAAACCACACTTGCAACAGTTTAATTATTAATTATTGCACTTAAGATATTTCTTTTAAAAAATTATTGTCAAGGGCAGATGTTCTTTATAAAACATTAAATGCTTTCACTATGATGAATAGTGAAGTTACACATGTTGCTAGCCCTTCCTTAGAGCTCATATTTTTAACAAACAACCATAAGAAATAGTTCTAATGAAGGACAGAAATATTTCTGATATGCTTCTTAAAAATAAGTGTGGCTGTCTTACCTTTCAAACTTAAGGCATGCTTCTGCTATTCCAATTCTCCCCTTTTGTTACAGGAAAAATAAATCTTGAATATAATTCTATGTGTGAAATTTAAGATCAGCAAAGATCATAGATGTCTGAGTCACTTGAAAACATACATGTTTAGCAATACTGTTAGCTCACTACTGAATTTAATGTTTCTTCAGATTCACAAGTGTTTTATCATGCTGGGAAGTGCCATGGGTAGCATATTTTATTTATAACAGTATGGTCCAATAATGAAAGGTACTAGAAAATAATCAGGTTTCACAATCACTAAATGAATTTTTAATCCTCTGAGGAGCTTAAATGATCAGGAAGAGTAACAGATCAAAAATTGGCTCTCCTACAGTACTTCACATTCAGATATATTCTATTTCAAAGTAACTGAAAAGGCAGTAGTAAAGCTTTTCTGTTTTCTTAGCTAGATGCAAATGAAATTAAAATACATTAGTGTAAGATGTTCAGGTTCAGAGTGACAGCTCCTCAGTTCGTACTTAAATCTGCACTATCTCTCCGCTGCTAGATCTGACATCCACTGGCAGGGTTGTAATCTTTTTATATGAAAACATGGGCAAAATACTGACTTGCTGCTGATAAATTCTATTTATTCAAGAGTTAGCAAATATTCTAGAAATTTCATTGTATTTCATAATCAAGAAAGAGGCCATTGTTTGGTTTGGTTTTGGTTTTGGTTGCTCTACCTTGCTTCAGCTGTGGCTAAATGCAGGTATGACTAACTAGAGAACAGATTACTAGCCCTCTGTTCTAAGAGTATAATTCAAAGAACTGTGAAAATAAATTCCAGTTTGTTTTTCATTTTCACAACAGTTTCGATTTCACATAAGATCCATGAAGGTCATAGCATCTCTGTGTCAGGAGCTCTAAGATACATGAGAGGGTCACAGAAGGATGAATTTAAGGTGGCAGAAGCAGTCAAGCAAAATTCAGGTACATCAAAAGAGCACCAAACTCTGGGAAGGAAAAAAAAAGTCTCACTTAAAACTATGTGAGGCCCTGTACACTGTTCACCTTTTGTAGACAAGAATAAGGACATAGAAGGTTACTCCAAAGGCAGCATGTTCATGATCTCTCGTCAAGATTTGATTCTCCAAATGGTTTTGTTTTCCCAAACAAAAAGAAAACCAACTCTACAATTGAAAGAATTTTCTTAAGATAGACTAGATAATAAGGAAGATTATTTTCTTAAAATATCTTTTATTACTCAGATATTTCTCAATAGACTATTTTCTTTTACAGGCAGTTATCTTTTTGGCTGTGCTTCCAAAGCCAAATATTTTAATGCATGTTACAAATTAATAAGTTTTAAGAATGCTCATATTGGTGGTATCTGACAAACACTTTAATTCAAATTTTCATTTATATATTTATACAATCAGTTTTTTTTTCAAGATATTCTGGGTTATTTTGTTTATCTCCATTCCTGAATATGTATTATGTTAACAAAACAGTTTTTAGATGCACAA
The DNA here is from genome assembly GCF_000298275.1 of Orycteropus afer afer. NCBI lineage: Eukaryota > Metazoa > Chordata > Mammalia > Tubulidentata > Orycteropodidae > Orycteropus > Orycteropus afer. The sequence continues at coordinate 24,966,771 of NW_006921594.1, forward strand.
GATACAAAATAGGTGTTATTTCTGTTAGAATGATCTCCTACTCTCCTGGCCCCAGCAATCATCGAATCATGAAGCTGAAGCAATTTCATGCCACCCAAATCTGATGCCCCATGCTCAAGTGATGCGAGACCAGAGAAATTCTCAGCCTCAGTTTCTCCATCTTTAAAAGGCAATGAGAAATGCCTAATTGATTAGTACTTGGTATTAAGTTGTTGGGAGAATTATATGAGCTAAAAGTAACTAAGCACAGTTCTTTGTATACAATTAACATTCACATAGATAACTGTAATTGTTTTGAAGTTAAAATTCAAGAGTTTCTGTCCAAAATTTTCATGTTTTACAGTTTACGGTAAGTGAAATATATCTCACATATTATTTTGTATTGCTTATGCTTAAGTTAGGGAGCTCTGATAGCATAGTGCCTAAGGCACTTGACTGCTAACCAGAAGGCTGGCGGTTCAAACCCATCAGCCACTCCTCAGAAGGAAGACAGGGCAATCTACTTCCATAGTGATACTGCCTCAGAAACCCAAGGAGGGGTCGCTGTGAGTCGGGTCCAACTCAAATGGCACATAACAACACTAACAACATGCTTAAGTTGAAGGAGCACTGGTGGTGTAGTGGATAAGGCATTTGGCTGCTAACCAGAAGGTCACTGGTTCAAACTGACCAGGTCCTCTGTGGAAAGAAGATGGGGTGATCTACTTCCTCAAAGATTTACAGCCTCTGAAACCCAATGGGGGTCATTATGAGTGGGAACTGATTTGATGGCACTGAATTTGGTTTTGTTTTCAGTATGCTTAAGTTAAATATATATACATATACATGCAACAGGAGCTATGGAATAAAACAATCAAAGTTGGGAGGACTTCAATGGGACCTTCAGGGGTTGGAAAATGAAGAAAAATAGCATCCCAGAAATCTGCACAGGTTTACAGAAAGAGCATTATGGGTATACCTAATTTGAATGACAACCAGTAAAAGCCATTAATTTACCCAATCAGTGAAAGCTTCTGTAGAAATAAGATTAGAGAGATTGGTAGAGGATCATGGACGGCATGGCCATGGAAGAGTGATGAGCAATTCTTATCTTAGTCTTAACCTTCCTCTATCAGAGGGCAAAGTCACTGTCAGTAAACCTCCTTCATACTTTCTCAGAATAAAAGTCTCTTGGGAAAGTTGAGTATTCTTGTTGCTGGCAGGTAATTGGACAAACTTGGAATTGAAACAGGGTTGAAACTTAGTAGAACCTTTAGGGATTTCTTAAGGACTACATCATCAACATTCAATGGCCAATTAGCAAAGAAGCTACTGCATTAAGAACAGTGAAGATGCAAATGCTATTTCTAAAAAAAGAAGTTTTTGAGGATTCCTGTGAATCCCTACAACCCTAGGAAGCCTACTCCCATCACCTGGATACAAAAGATGTGTAAATATTTTTTCCCCTTGAGGTGTTTACAACAGGTTATGGGGAAGCACCATACACACACTTAAATATGTACAAAGCTATATATCCAATGAACAAAACATTAATTAGTGAAGAGAATTAACAGAGTTAGCAAAGTGAAATAATGTTTCAAAATATTTATTATGCAAAGTATAGGGTTTTAAAAGAAGTGTTGTTATGCATGATGTAGTAGTAGCTACCTTTGCTAAGGGTGATTTCTTTGGTGATTGATATTATCCTGACATTTTTTTTCTTCTTCTTCATGAAAAAAACTACGGAGGCCTATAAATTCTTTTCTCTTTGCAAGGTACATAGTGTGGAAAGGCTGAAAAAAAGGGGCCAAACACTCTGCCAAAAAAAAAAAAAAAAAGTCTGTAATTCTAAGCAAGACAACCGGCCCATTAACAAATGCCTGTCAATATCTTACCATCTGTTGTTTGCACTGTAGTTGTCAATATTGAGCAGCACTTACAGTTCATAGGACTGTATAAAATCCCAAAAAGCACAGAATACCAAGGTGAAAAAAAATAATCCAAGGATGGTTTTTGAATCTGACAAAACATCCACCGCACAAGTATATACTCAGATGGAAACCAGCTACGTACTCTGCATGCTTTATATGTCAGAGGAAATTTGTCATAATTTCTAACAGTAGATTGACTATGACTAGGAAATTATGTACTGCAATCTCCACTTTTCCTCTGACTCACCTGGACTTTTGACTCACTCTTCCAATCCTAAAGTGAAGCCTCAGCTTATCCAGATTAATCTGTTTAAATTCAAAACTGAAATTTTAATTATCCAAGGAACAAAGGGGTACTGAAGGAGTGGCAAGCCAAGATAGGATATAACATAAAAAATATTACATTTGACCTCTAAATACCTTATATATTTTCTGGCAATAGATTTTTTTCAGTAATGTGTTATTTCTTTGCACAGATTCAAACTAAACAGAAAGCAGGAGTTGTTTGCAAAAGTAAAGCTGGTGGTCCCACACATGGGATTTAAAGGTGCCCAAAAAGACTATCTTTCTTCCTAGCTTATAATAAGTAATTCATGTTTTAAATAAACTTCTCTTTCCTGAAATATTATTTTATTTGAGAATACCCCAGTGAGGGATGACTTATTAAATAACTAATAGCTTAAAATGAACGAATTTATTACTATGATTGAAAGAATAGATAAAACAGTAAATGAACACTAAGTGTACTTGGAAAAAGAAGACAGTTCTTGTGACCATTTCCACAGCAATGTTGTTGTTGTTGTTGTTAAGTGCCGTCAAGTCATTTCCGACTCATAGCGACCCCATGCACAGCAGAACGAAACACTGCCCCATCCCACGCCAGCCCCACAATCCCTGCTATACTTGAGCCCATCATCACAGCCACCGTGTCAATCCATCTCTTGAAGGCCTCCCCCTCTTTCGTCGACCTTCCACCCTACCAAGCATGACATCCTTCTCCAGGGAATGGTCCCTTCTTACAACATGACTAATGCAAAACCCTAATTAGAAATGTTTACCCTTAATTTTAAACATTCAGGTGCCTCTGTGAGTCATTAGGACACAACACAGACAAGAAATAAATCTATTAGCTGTAATTTTGAAGGCTAAAATATAAACTGTATCTCCTTTCCTAGGATTATTCTGGGAGTCACATCAATTTGATTATATTATCAAAAATAATTTCCATGAATTTCTAAGTGTGAGATTATAAGTAATCAGTCTTCCAGCTCAGTGAGGAAGTATTCAGATATTAGATGCCACACTATGAAAATAACAAAGAAAAAGGAGAATAATATTTCAATTACCTTGAAACAGAACCTGTATGTGATACTTTCACCCATATACAGACATATTTTAATGAAGTGATGGAAATGAAGGTCATTTTTCAATAGGAGAAAAGCTGAATTCTTACACAAAGAAAATACTAAGTATGTTCCTCAGTATCAAGAATGTAAAATCCATGTTAAAGGCTGAACAGGCATATTCAAGTTAAGTAATGTCACAAATGACTGTATTGTATCCATGTTAACAAAAATACAGGCAAATAAAAGAGTCAGTAAAATACACATTTAAATTGAAGAAAGGAAAGAAAAATAAAATTTAGACCCTTGCTACTTTTTCTCTATGTAATAGCCAACCCAAAAGATGTGCTTTCTTATCTTCTTGTAATTATTCTAATGTAATTAAAGGAAAAAAAAAAAAAAAGAAAGAAAACCAAACTCACCATTGGAGAGTCGATTTGACTCATAGAGATCTCTCCTTGGTTTTCTGAGGTGGTATATCTACGAAAGTAGATTGCCTAATCTTCCTTCCAAGGAGCGGCTGGTGGGTATGAACCACCAACCTTCTGATGAGCAGTCAAATGCCTTAGGCACTATACCACCAGATGCCAACAAGTACAATCCATTTATAAGAATATTCATCCCTCCAGTTTGCTGATCTGATAAAGGCAGATGGAACCACTGAGACTATAGCCCCTAGATGCTCTTCACATCAGGGATTGAACCCACTCCTGTGGCTTCCAGCCAAACAAAAGACAGACAGATGAGCTGAACACCTACATTAGGTAGATATACTCCTTGGAGAGATCAATCATGGGAGAATGGAAGGGCTGTGTATGCACAGGAAGACAGCTCAGGAGACAAGAGTTCATGGGAGGGAAGGGCGCAGGGAAGAGGTAACTGTGGGGCAGAAGTGGGAGGGGAGCTGTTGCATGGTGGGAAATTGCAGTCAATGTCCTGAGACAAAGTGGATGTGACTTGTTGTATGGAAAGTGAATTTGCTCCGTAAACTTTCACCCAAATCACAATAAAAATTTTTTTTAAAAAAAGCTTTTTTTTCCCCCCTTTTTTGGCTAGTTAATGATAGAAAAGAGAAGATTAAGAAAAATAACTGTTAAGAAGTGTTTACTCCTAGTATTCTAAATAATCCAAACATGGAATGTATGAAGCATGAATCTAGGAAAAGCAGAGGTCATCAAAAATTAAACGGAACACATAAAGATCGATGTACTAGGCAATACATAGCTGAAATGAAAAGGTGTTGGCCATTTTGAACCAGACAAATACACAATCTACTCTGCTGAAAATGACAAATTTGAAGGGTTCACATTCATCATCAAAAGAAGAACATTCCCAGATATATCCTGAAGTACAAAGCTGTTGTTGTTGTTATGTGCTGTGAGTCAGACCCGACTCACAGCAACCCCTCCTTGGGTTTCCGAGGCAGTATCACTACGGAAGTAGATTGCGCCATCTTCCTTCCGAGGAGTGGCTGGTGGGTTTGAACCGCCAGCATTCTGGTTAGCAGTCAAATGCCTTAGGCACTACGCTACAAAGCTGTTAGTGATAGGATAATATACATAAACTTGTAAGGAAACCAGTTAATACAACTGTTATTCAAATTTACAAACTATTAATGCCAAAGAAGAAATTGTAGAATCTTACTAACTTCTGACATCTAAAACTGATCAAATATGCAATTAAGATGCGTGCATTGATAATTACTGGTGAACAGAATGCAAAAGTTGGAAACGAAGAAGTATCAGTAACTGGAAAACATGGCCTTGGAGACGGAAATGATGCAAGAGTTAACATGACAGAATTTTACAAGATCAATGACTTATTCAGGGAGCTCTGGTAGCGTAGTGCCTAAGGCACTTGACTGCTAACCAGTAGGCTGGTGCGGTTCAAACACACCAGCCACTCCTTGAAAGGAAGGTCAGGCAATCTACTTCCGTAGTGATACTACCTTGGAAACCCAAGGAGGGGTCGCTATGAGTCAGGGCCGACTAGATGTCACATAATAACAATAACAAAAAACAGTGACTTATTCACTGGAAATACCTTCCTTCAATCTCTTTCCTTCTGTGGAAAGAGATGGTGCAGAAGTTCATTATCATCAATCAGAACAAGGCCAGGGGCTGAATTCAGGATAGACCATCAACTGTTCATATGCAAGTTCAAGGTGAAGCTGAAGAAAATTTAAAGAAGTCCAAAAGAGCCAAAGTACAGCCTTGAGTATATCCCACCTGAATTTAGAGACGTATCAGACTGGAAAACATGGCCTTGGAGACAGAAATGATGCAAGGTTACATTTGATACACTGAGCACTAATGACTGAAGACCAAGTAAGTTATGAGATGAGTGAAGGGCCAAGCACATCACAAATGAAGAAAGCAAAAGGTCATTTGAAACACAGAAAAGAAAGAAAACACCAAAATGGATGTCAGAAGAGGGTCTGAAACTTGCTCTTGACTGGACAGTAGCTAAAGCAAACGAAAGAAATGATGAAGTGAAAAAAAAAGCTGAAACTTTCAAAGGGCAGCTCAAGAAGACAAAGTAAAGTATTATAATGGAATGGGCAAAGATCTGGAGGTAGAAAATCAAAAAGCAAGATAACACTCAGCATTTCTCAAGCTGAAAATATGGAAGAAAAATTCAAGGCTCCAGTTGTAATACTGAAGGATTCTATGGGCAAGGAATTGATTGATGCAGGAAGCATCAATACACAGAGTCACTATACCAAAAAGAATTACTAGACATTCAACCAGTGCAGAAATATGATAATATGGTATCAAAGAAGTCCAAGCTACACTGAAGGTACTGGTGGAAAACAAGCCTCCAAGAATGGAAGGAATGCCAATTGAGATGTTTCAACAAACAGATGCAATGCTGGAAGCGTTCACTCATTTGTGACAAGAAATCTGTAAGACAGCTACCTGGCCAACCAACTGGAAGAGATCCATATTTGTGTCAATTCCAAAGTAAGATGATGAAATACAGAAGTTATTGGACAATATCATTAATATCACACACAAGTAAAATTTTGCTGAAGATAATTCAATAATGGTTGCAGTAGGGAACTGCCAGAAATTCAAGCCAGATTCAGAAGAGGACAGGGGACAAGTGAAGCATTGCTGAATGATCCTTATCTTGGCTGAAAGCAGAAAATACTAGAAAGATATCTAGCTGTATTTTATTGACTATACAAAGGCATTGACTGTGTGCATCATAACATTGCAAATAATGAACATTCCAGAATACTTAATGGAGCTCAGACGGAACAGGAACACAGACCAATAGGGAATTGTTTGAGCAGAACAAAGAGATACTGCATGGTTTAAAATCAGGAAAGATGTATGTCAGGGTTGTATCCTTTCTCCATACTTACCCAATCTATATGCTGAGCAAATAATTGGAGAAGCTGGACTATATGAAAAACAATGCAGCATCAGAATTGGGGGAAGATTTATTAACAACCTGTGTGATATGCAGATCACAGTCTTGCTTGCTGTGAAAGTGAAGAAGATTTCAAGTACTTACTGGTGAAGATCAAAGACTACAGCCTTCAGTATGGATTACTCCTCAACATAAAGAAAACAGAAAAAAATCCTCACAACTGGACCGATAGGCAATATCGTGATAAATGGAGAAAAGACTTAAGTTGTCAAGGATTTCATTTTACTTGGATCCACAATCAGCAAGTATGGAAGCAGCAGTCAAGAAATGAAATGATGTATTGCACTGGTCAAATCTGCTGCAAAAGACCTCTTTAGAGTGTTGAAAAGCAAAGATGGCACTCTGAGGACCAACGTGTGCCTGACCAAACCACAGTATTTTCAATAAGTTCATATGCATCTGAAAACTGGACAATGAATAAGGAAGAGTGAAGAAAAATCAATGCATTTGAATTATGGTGTTGGTGAAAAACACTGAATACCCTAGACTATCAGAAGAATGAACAAAGCTGTCTACTTTGGACATGTTATGAAGAGGGAACAGTCCCTGGAGAAGGATACAATGCTTGCTAAAGTAGAAGGTGGGAGCTCTGGTGGTGTAGTACCTAAGGCATTTGACAGCTAACCAGAAGGTTGGCAGTTCAAATCCACCAGCCACCCATCGGAAGGAAGATTGGGCAATCTACTTCCATAGTGATACCACCTTTGGAAACCCAAGGAGGGGTTGCTATGAGTCGGATCCAACTCGATAGCAGTGAGTTTGGTTTTTGGTTTAAAGTAGAAGGTCAGTGAGAAAGAGGAAGAAGACCCACAATGTGATAAATTTGATACAGTGACTGACAATGGGCTCAAACATAGCAACAACTGTAAGAATGGCACAGGACCAAGCAGAGTTTTGTTCTGTTGCACATAGCATTGCTTGCTATGAGCTGGAACTGACTCAACGGCACGTAACAACAAACACAACAACAATAACAGTATTTTAAAATGTCAAATCATGGAATAAACTTGTAAAATAACAAGATATTTGAGTTACTGATATAAGTGTCATTATACAAACACTTATTGAGCCTTTGCTATGTGTTGAGAAGTATGAAATGAAGGGAATAGAGATAAATGGGAATCAGTTCTGACTCTCAGGTACATCTAATAAGGAAGACAAATTTAATCAAATATGTTAAAATAAATAAAATGCATTAAATAAACCAAAAGAAGCATGTACAAGGTGGAACAGAACCCAGATTGGGTTTGATTAACCCAGAGTAGGGGGAAGTCGGGGAGGAGTGGTGTCAAAGAGGATTCTAGGAGGACACATCCTGGATATTTCTTCCTGAATTTTAAATTAGTCCTCTTAGATTGCATCCTAATATCCTTTGTCCTTTTTACAAACCTTGAATTGCTTATAAGAGAAATAATGGAGATAAAGAATAAAACAAGAACTAGAAATAAAGAAGGAATGGAGAAAGAAAAGGAGGGAGTAAGTGGAGGAGAAGAAAAGAAATGTAGGGGAAAATACATTATCCATAATAAATAAAATCTATCATTACAGATAGGGAAGTAGGTAGGCCTACTAATACAAACTATCAGTACTGTTAAGCTCATTCTGACTCACAGAGACCCCATGGTAGTTAACGTTATGTGTCAACTTGGCTGGGCCTGATTTTGAGTGGCTGGGCAGCTGGATGTAGTAATTACCCATGATGAGACTGGTAATTAACTCCACGGTAGAATCTGTTGTGAACAGCTAAGTAGCTGCCTTAGGGATGCAGTCTGCTTCCACTATACAAGGAGACACTTGCAGAAAGGTCTTGAGGCTTTTGGCATGCTTGGATCCTGTGTTTAGCTGAGTTTTCATTCACCAGTCTGCCAAATTGCCTGCCTACGTTGGAACTGTTTCTGGACTTGAATTAGTGGCCTGCCATGTTGCTTAATAATCTTGAGAATGTGCCATTTTACTTGTCGTCTTTGGGACTGTCAGCTTCAGCAACCAGCAGCTACCTGAGTTAAGGGAAGCCTCCAACTTCAGTGCGCAAGGAACAAGAGGCAAAGCTAAAGTCCCAGGTCAAGGGCTTCACCAAGCACCTAGAGCTGGCACTTTGAACTCAGACTTCTAGGCTCCTGAACTGTAAGAGTATAAATCACTGTTTGTTAAACCATCCACTTGTGGCATTTTCTGTTAGACCAGCATTACAGAACAAAACACCCCATGTATACAGAGTAGAACTACTGTCCACAGGGATTCCAAAGCTGTAATCTTTCAGAAGAAAATCACCAGGCCTTTCTTCCATGGCACCAACTTTTCAGTTAGTAGTTAAATGCTTACTCATTTGTGCTAACCAGAGACTACCTGATAGTCTCTACCAGGTAAACAGTAACTACCAAACCAGTAGATATATAATCAACAACCAAGATCACTTCCTAGTGAGTTGTATTTATTTTGAGTCTTTTTAAGGTGCTTTTGTGTTTTTGTTTTGTTTTATTTTGGTTTGCTTGTTTCTTAGAATCCTTTCTGCTTCAGAAAGTTTTCTCAAAAAATAAACCAAAAAAAAAAAAAAAGACAAACATCTCAGGTTAATATTAATATTGATTCAATTATAAAGTACCTAAACCCTTACAAGATAATAATGTACTAGACTTGAGATCTTCCAATAATTTGTTATACATTTAGGGGAGAAAAATTACATGCTAGCCATTACATTTAATTAGCTAGAATAATTGCATATAAGAGCCTGGAAAGGAACAGAAATACCAGGGTAGAGAAAAACTGAAACATAACAACAATGGTTTAAGATGCTAGCCTCAAATTCAGGATGAATCAAATCAATGAAGTAAGAGAATTAAAAGTAGATTTTCTGTGAAGGGGGACACAGAAGGGATAAGTTGAGCAGAAGAAAAAGCAACAAAGTCCACAACCACTTCAAACATTTCTTAGTAATGATGTACATAAACCCTCTGTGTTTGAAATGAAATAAACAAAACTTCTATAGACTAGAAAGGGCATCGGTGGTTCAGTGGTAGAATTCTCATTAAGCTACCAGAGCTCCCTTCTGTGGGGTAGGTAGGTAGACCTGAGAAACTCAGGGGGCATAGTGGGTAAGGCATTTGGCTGCTAACCAGAAGGTCAGTGGCAGGAAGATGAGGCAATCTACTTCCTTAAAGATTTACAGCCTTGGAAAGCCAGCGGGGTCACCATGAGTTGGACTCAACTCACTGAAAGTGGGTTTGGTTTGTAGGAGGTGGTCCTGGGTTGGATTCCTAAGCAATGCACCTCATGTACAGCCACTGCCTGTCTGTCACTGGAAACCTGAGTGTCGCTCTGATGCTGAACAGGTTTCAGTCAGGCTTCACTACACTAAGACACACAAGGAAGAAAAGCCTGGTGATCTACTACCAAAAAAACAGCCAATGAAAACCTTGTGAAGCACAACAGTCCATTCTGCAGCCAATCACTGAGATGGCAAAGGATCAGGCAGTATTTCATCCCATTGTTTATAGGGTCTCCACGAGTTAGGGGCCAACTTGATGGCAGCTAACAAGAATGAGGACTTCAAGTGCAGGTTTAATTGGGATTCTAGTTCTTTTTCTTCTGCAATTGTTTTGACCCTGCCTTTTTGGTGTGTGGATCAGTTTTATCATCATCCTTATGGTAGCAAAATCATGCAGCAACCTCACATTTACATCTGCATCCCACAAAATCCTCAAGTGAAATATTCTCTTCTCTAACTCACTGAACAAAACTCCTAGACATCATTTAGACCAGCTTATGTGCCATTCCCTCCACTGTCAATAGAGATGGGAATGCATTGATCAGCACAGAATCAGGGCCTTCCCCAACTACACAATACTACTTAGTGGGTGAAGAATGGAATGAATACTGAAGAAGTAATCTCCGTGTCTGCCTCAATCCCTTTCCAAGGCTGACAATGGTTTATTATTCCATTGCCTTGAAGGAGAAAGTGAAAAAAATAAAAAAATAAATAAAAATAAACAAATTAGGGGAAAAAAGTTTAAAAAAAAAAAAATGCATAGACATGACTGAGCTCCAATATCTCCCAATCATGCTCTCTCTGTCAGATGCAGTGACAATGAAAATGTTCAACCAATATGAGAAATAAGTATTAATAATTTAAGTACCGAATGTTGTATGTTGTTATGTGCCATCAAGTCGGACCTGACTCATAGTGACCCCTCCTTGGGTTTCCGAGACGATATCACTAAGGAAGTAGATTGCCCAACTTTCCTTCCAAAGAGTGGCTGGTGGGCTTGAACTGCCAGCCTTCTGGTTAGCAGTCAAGTGCTTTAGGCACTATGCTACCAGAGCTCCCAAGTACTGAATGTTGTTGTTGTTGTTGTTGTTGTTTGCCGTCAATTCGGCCCCGACTCATAGCAACCCCTCCTTGGGTTTCCAAGGCAGTATCACTGTGGAAGTAGGATTGCCCAACCTTCCTTCCGAGGAGTGACTGGTGGGTTTGAACCGCCAGCCTTCTGGTGAGCAGTCAAGTGCCTTAGGCACTATGCTACCAGAGCTCCTAAGCACTGAATAGTGAAGGGATAAAATCTGGTGCTGTTAGCTGAGCACTAACTTTCCCATAGCCTTTCCCAAATATGCACCCCCATCACTACATTGAGTCAGCAGCCAAAAGAGGACACCAAAGAGCACAGACCAAAGAGTCAAATTCTTGGATGGGAGTTTTGAATATGTTCTTGCAACTCTGGCCAAAAATGGGGCATGGAAGTGGCTGAGAGAGGTCAGTGACCTAAAGGAAACTCATGGTTGCAATGAGGAGGATACAGGGTAGTGTGGAGCCAGGAGGTCAAGGTTAGAACACAGGTGTGCAAGGAGCTGCAGTAGGAACAAAGGTCAAAACAGAAGAGCTTCATCTCAAAGCACGCCAGCAGATCCCCTCCTTTCCAAAGCCTGGACATTGCCTAAGTCCGCTCATTTTCCTTGCTACCCCTGGTTCAAATGGGTTAGGGAAGAATCCTGAGATTTATTGAGGCTAGTTGTAAGTAACTAGCTTAAATTTCCTCCATTACACTTAGTGAGGGCTCAAGATCAAAATGAAATTCAAATAGAGCTGAATACATTTAGTTCTATTTCTTGCATACTTAATGTTGTTATACACTACTTAATATTTACTTAAAGCAAAATTCTTTGAATCCACGTCTTGCACAATTTGCTTTTAAAACTAACTCATTATTTTACACCCTCAGCCAACACTACATGTACTCTGCAGAAAAGAAAAATCCTAAGGCTGTCCCACATATCATTTAGTGTCACTCTGTAGTCAACAGAAAAAGATATTTGCTGGGGCAGTGAAGTCCAGAGAGAGAAGTGTTTTGCCAAATATGGACCACTGGAGCTCTGAGAATTTAGGATTAGGTTTCAGCATTTGTTGCTGTCACTCAAGTACTAAATTTATATTTACTTAGGGGCAGTGAGTGGAGATTTAAATAGAAGAAATCCAAAGAATCCAAATGCCTTTCCTTCGCTGACTTGACTGATTGTGAGGGTTATTCTCATTGAGCTAGAATGTTTCAAAACTAGTTAAATAAAATGTCAATGGTATGATGACAAATTCTCTTGGGTAAAATGAAAGTGTTAGCAAATAGAGTTGATATTCTTTTTATTATTTTTTTAAATTATCACTTAGAACTCACTGTTCTTGGGGGTTCTGAACATAAAACATAGTAATGAAAGACAATAGTCAACTGAAACATGGAGATGTCATGCTTAATCAAGAAAGGAATAGTAACATGAAAATAGTAGACCATTAATTCATTTATTTTGAAATGTTTTAAAAGTTGAGCAGACATGCTCTTAAAAAGACATGAAATCCAGGTTTGGAAATCAACATCTAAATTAAGATATATAAATAAAGTTACGGGAGCTCTGGTAGCATAGTGCCTAAAGCACTTGACTGCTAAGCAGAAGGCTGGCAGTTCAAACCCACCAGCCACTCCTCAGAAGGAAGATGGGGCAATATGAGTCAGGTCCGACTCGATGGCACGTAACAACAACAACAACAAGTAAGTTACACGTAGGCAAATTAAATCATAATTCTAAAAATAAGGAAATTGTATTTATTAATAAAGGCATTTCAACAGCATTGGTAAGAAAAAAAAAAAAAAAACACTGATCATTTGATAAAACTATAGTGCTCAATAGGAAAATGAAGGGCAAAGTGCATGAATTCACACTATGGCTGTGTAGCCAACAACAAAATCAAACTCACTGCCATCGAGTCAATTTCAATTCATAGCAACCCCTCCTTGGGTTTCCAAGGCAGTATCTCTACAGTAGACTGCCCCAGTAAGTAGCCAATAGTAATGTTGAATTCAAAAGCGGATTCCAAGGATCATGTCTTAATATGTGCTCATATTTTATAAAGTACAAGTTATCACATCTGTGTATTTAGAACTACTTTTCAAGTTTTGAGCTTCAGGGTGGGAAATTCACACAAAAAAATATATTCAAAATTATAATAAATTAATTTTATATGTCAGTAACTTCCAGTGATAGATCCATTAAGAAGTAATTACAAAAATCAACTGTTTACCAAAAAAAAAAAAACACAAACTTAACTACCACTGAATCAACTTATAGCTACCCACATTGGGTTTCCAAAGATGTAAATCTTTATGAAAACAGACTGGAACCACTGACCTGTTAGCAGCCAATTACAGTAACCACTACACCACCAGAGCTCCTTATTCTCTTTACTACTCCTCTAAAATTTTTTAGAGAGCAGTGAGGCAGATGTGTTAGGGGTGAAATTCTTCTGTCCAACTGAAGAATATGATTGGCATAGTCAGAGAACATCAACAGAGTTTAACCTAACAGCTGCCTTACAGCTGTCTTCAACTCTGCTCAAGTAACTTCTAAGAGATATGCTTATCACTTTAAAACGGATAACCACAAAGAGCACACATTCAGGAGCCCAGATGGCACCTTAGTCATACAGATCATACTGTCCCTCTACACCATAAATCTGAAAAATCAAGTGAAATAGATGCAGACAACAATCCTAGAACCCTGAGCATCAAAGGGGAATTGGACACGGACTGGAAGAAAAAAGTAAATGAACACAGCGAACAAGGAATAACACAGAGTGGAGGGGCGTGGCCAGCCATCCTAGCTCAACATGGCCATCTTGAGATAAAGACAGTAGCAACCTCGGGTGACATGCACAGGAAAATAACTTCACAACATTCCTATAAGAGATGGAGAAACCACATAGACACTGCTGGAGAGAAGCAAGGTAAGTGGATTATGATCCACAACAAAGAAAGGAAAACAGAAAGGAGGGCAAAAATTCCAAGGATCTTGCCAACCACAGAATAGGGAGAAGGACAGGAGCCACAGTCAGGCATTCTCATGAATTGTGGTCCCGGACTTCTGGGACGAGTGATGCACACCAGACAGTGGATCTGCATCATGAGAGGGAGTTTCCTCAACTGATCAGACTCAGAGAGTCCCTCCCATCTCCCACCTGTGATTGAGGGCAGATCCTGACTGCAACAGCCAGGAAGTGTCATGGTACTCAGGTCTGCTAGCCAGAGCAGCACACTCCCCCTCCTAATCAGAGGAAGGGAAAGGTCTCATATTCTAGCTACTCAGCCCAACCATGGTCTGTAATACAAGCTCGTGCTCTCCCCACAGACCCAGCCCCATACACTACCACCCTCAGCCCACCCAACAAGCAGAAGTAAGCATGCTTCTTCGCACTCATTCATCCGCCACTCACCCTGTCCCCCAGACCCCTACCAGCAATCAGCAACAACCACGCAACCATGCCTGGGCCCTATGCATGACTCAATCTCCCAACCTTGTGAGTGGCAAAAACTACACAACTGTGTGTGTTCGGTCAGTGACACTCACAGGGCAAGCAGTGGCAACTGTATGACTATGCACACATACCTGGCCACCACACACACCCCATCCCCAACCTGGCAAACAGCAGTGACCAGGTGACCATGCACATTTACCTGCCCACCAGTAACCCTGACCTGGCAAGCAGCAGAGACCACATAGCTGTGAGGGTGCCCCCCATCATCCATGCACTTCCCCCTAAGCCGGTGAGTGGTGGTGACTACAAAATCATGCATATATCTCTGAACATAATACTATAAAACTACAAATCAGTAACAGGAAGAACAAGGGTAAAAAAATACATGGAAACTGAATAACATTTTGCTTAAAAATCACTGAACAACAGATGAAATTAAAAATGAAAAGAAAAAGAAAAAAAAAATCCTAGAATCAAGTGAATATGAAAGCACGGCATACCAAAACCTTTGGGGCACAGCAAAAGCAATAATCAGATGTCAATTTACAGGGAAAAAAAAGCTCACACATCAAAAAAAGAAGGGCAAAAATCAATACCTTAACCCTACTTATAACTCAAACAAACAGAAAAAAAAAAGTAGCAAAAGAAATCCACAGCCATCAGAAGAAAACAAATAATAAAGAGATTAAAACAGAAGTAAGCAAATCAGAAAACAAAAACAATAGAAAGACTCAACAAGACTAGATGTTGGTTCTTTGAAAAGATCAATAAAATCAACAAACCACAGGCTAAACTGACAAACGAAAAGAAGATGCAAATAACTCAAACAAGAAATGAGATAGGTGACATTACAACAGAACCAACTGAAATGAAAAGGATCATAACAGAATATTATGAAAAATTGTACTCCAACAAATTTGAAAACCTAGAAGAAATCACCAGATTTCTAGAAACACAATACCTTCCCAAATTAATACAAACTGAGGTAGAAAATCTGAACAGACCCATGACAAAAGGAAAAACTGAAGAGGTCATAAAAGAAACTCCCAACAAAAGAAAGCCATGCCCAGATTGGCTTCACTGGAGAATTTTACCAAGCATTCAGAGAAGCACTGACACCAATGCTACTCACACTATGTCACTAGATAGAAAAGGAAGGAATGATTCAGAATTCATTCTATGAAGCCAGCATAACCCTGATACCAAATCCAGGCAAAGACATCACTAAAAAATAAAATTATACATGAATATCCTTCATAAATATGGACATAAAAATTCTCATTCTAGCATTCTAGCCATTAGAATTCAACACTATATAAAAAAATGACAATAATAATACACCAGAACCAAGTGGGCTTCATACCAAGTATGCAAGAATTGTTTGACATTAGAAAATCATTCAATATAATCCACCATGTAAATAAAACAAAGGACAAAGATCATATGATATTCTCAATCGATGCAGAAAAGGCATTTAATAAAGCTAAACACTCATTCCTGATAAAAAACTCTCTGCAAAATAGGAATACAAAGGAAATTCCTCAACATAATTAAGGGAATACATACTAAACCAACAGCCAACATTATTCTCAACAGAAAGAGACTAAAAGTTTCCTCTTGAGAACAGAAACAAGACAAGGATGTCCTTTATCACCACTCTTACTCAATATTTTACTGGAAATCCTAACTAGAGTAATAAAGCAAGGAAGGAAAATGAAGTGCATACAAATTGGTAAGGAAGAAGTAAAACTATCCCTATTCACAGATGACAATATCACATACACAGAAAATCTCAGCAATTCCACAAGAAAGATATTGGGACTAAAAGGATATTTCAGCAGCAAAGTACATGATCCAATATACAAAAATCAGTTGGATTCTTCTACACTAATAAAAGGAACTCTGATAAGGAAATCAGGGAAACAATATCATTTATAACAGCCATTACAAAGATAAAATGCTTAGGAATAAATCTAACTAGGGACATGAAAGGAGTTCTGGTAGTGTAGTGCCTAAGGCATTTGTCTGCTAACCAGAAGGCTGGTGGTTCAAACCTATCAGCGACTACTCAGAAGGAAGACTGGACTATCTACTTCCATAGTGATACCACCTCAGAAATCCAAGGAGGGGTCGCTATGAGTCATGACACGAAAGACGTACACAAAGAAAACTACAAAATACTACTGCAAGAAACAAAAGAGCCATACAAAAATGG
>NW_006921594.1:24983565-24990968 GCF_000298275.1 Orycteropus afer afer
GTCAATTCGGCCCCGACTCATAGCAACCCCTCCTTGGGTTTCCAAGGCAGTATCACTGTGGAAGTAGGATTGCCCAACCTTCCTTCCGAGGAGTGACTGGTGGGTTTGAACCGCCAGCCTTCTGGTGAGCAGTCAAGTGCCTTAGGCACTATGCTACCAGAGCTCCTAAGCACTGAATAGTGAAGGGATAAAATCTGGTGCTGTTAGCTGAGCACTAACTTTCCCATAGCCTTTCCCAAATATGCACCCCCATCACTACATTGAGTCAGCAGCCAAAAGAGGACACCAAAGAGCACAGACCAAAGAGTCAAATTCTTGGATGGGAGTTTTGAATATGTTCTTGCAACTCTGGCCAAAAATGGGGCATGGAAGTGGCTGAGAGAGGTCAGTGACCTAAAGGAAACTCATGGTTGCAATGAGGAGGATACAGGGTAGTGTGGAGCCAGGAGGTCAAGGTTAGAACACAGGTGTGCAAGGAGCTGCAGTAGGAACAAAGGTCAAAACAGAAGAGCTTCATCTCAAAGCACGCCAGCAGATCCCCTCCTTTCCAAAGCCTGGACATTGCCTAAGTCCGCTCATTTTCCTTGCTACCCCTGGTTCAAATGGGTTAGGGAAGAATCCTGAGATTTATTGAGGCTAGTTGTAAGTAACTAGCTTAAATTTCCTCCATTACACTTAGTGAGGGCTCAAGATCAAAATGAAATTCAAATAGAGCTGAATACATTTAGTTCTATTTCTTGCATACTTAATGTTGTTATACACTACTTAATATTTACTTAAAGCAAAATTCTTTGAATCCACGTCTTGCACAATTTGCTTTTAAAACTAACTCATTATTTTACACCCTCAGCCAACACTACATGTACTCTGCAGAAAAGAAAAATCCTAAGGCTGTCCCACATATCATTTAGTGTCACTCTGTAGTCAACAGAAAAAGATATTTGCTGGGGCAGTGAAGTCCAGAGAGAGAAGTGTTTTGCCAAATATGGACCACTGGAGCTCTGAGAATTTAGGATTAGGTTTCAGCATTTGTTGCTGTCACTCAAGTACTAAATTTATATTTACTTAGGGGCAGTGAGTGGAGATTTAAATAGAAGAAATCCAAAGAATCCAAATGCCTTTCCTTCGCTGACTTGACTGATTGTGAGGGTTATTCTCATTGAGCTAGAATGTTTCAAAACTAGTTAAATAAAATGTCAATGGTATGATGACAAATTCTCTTGGGTAAAATGAAAGTGTTAGCAAATAGAGTTGATATTCTTTTTATTATTTTTTTAAATTATCACTTAGAACTCACTGTTCTTGGGGGTTCTGAACATAAAACATAGTAATGAAAGACAATAGTCAACTGAAACATGGAGATGTCATGCTTAATCAAGAAAGGAATAGTAACATGAAAATAGTAGACCATTAATTCATTTATTTTGAAATGTTTTAAAAGTTGAGCAGACATGCTCTTAAAAAGACATGAAATCCAGGTTTGGAAATCAACATCTAAATTAAGATATATAAATAAAGTTACGGGAGCTCTGGTAGCATAGTGCCTAAAGCACTTGACTGCTAAGCAGAAGGCTGGCAGTTCAAACCCACCAGCCACTCCTCAGAAGGAAGATGGGGCAATATGAGTCAGGTCCGACTCGATGGCACGTAACAACAACAACAACAAGTAAGTTACACGTAGGCAAATTAAATCATAATTCTAAAAATAAGGAAATTGTATTTATTAATAAAGGCATTTCAACAGCATTGGTAAGAAAAAAAAAAAAAAAACACTGATCATTTGATAAAACTATAGTGCTCAATAGGAAAATGAAGGGCAAAGTGCATGAATTCACACTATGGCTGTGTAGCCAACAACAAAATCAAACTCACTGCCATCGAGTCAATTTCAATTCATAGCAACCCCTCCTTGGGTTTCCAAGGCAGTATCTCTACAGTAGACTGCCCCAGTAAGTAGCCAATAGTAATGTTGAATTCAAAAGCGGATTCCAAGGATCATGTCTTAATATGTGCTCATATTTTATAAAGTACAAGTTATCACATCTGTGTATTTAGAACTACTTTTCAAGTTTTGAGCTTCAGGGTGGGAAATTCACACAAAAAAATATATTCAAAATTATAATAAATTAATTTTATATGTCAGTAACTTCCAGTGATAGATCCATTAAGAAGTAATTACAAAAATCAACTGTTTACCAAAAAAAAAAAAACACAAACTTAACTACCACTGAATCAACTTATAGCTACCCACATTGGGTTTCCAAAGATGTAAATCTTTATGAAAACAGACTGGAACCACTGACCTGTTAGCAGCCAATTACAGTAACCACTACACCACCAGAGCTCCTTATTCTCTTTACTACTCCTCTAAAATTTTTTAGAGAGCAGTGAGGCAGATGTGTTAGGGGTGAAATTCTTCTGTCCAACTGAAGAATATGATTGGCATAGTCAGAGAACATCAACAGAGTTTAACCTAACAGCTGCCTTACAGCTGTCTTCAACTCTGCTCAAGTAACTTCTAAGAGATATGCTTATCACTTTAAAACGGATAACCACAAAGAGCACACATTCAGGAGCCCAGATGGCACCTTAGTCATACAGATCATACTGTCCCTCTACACCATAAATCTGAAAAATCAAGTGAAATAGATGCAGACAACAATCCTAGAACCCTGAGCATCAAAGGGGAATTGGACACGGACTGGAAGAAAAAAGTAAATGAACACAGCGAACAAGGAATAACACAGAGTGGAGGGGCGTGGCCAGCCATCCTAGCTCAACATGGCCATCTTGAGATAAAGACAGTAGCAACCTCGGGTGACATGCACAGGAAAATAACTTCACAACATTCCTATAAGAGATGGAGAAACCACATAGACACTGCTGGAGAGAAGCAAGGTAAGTGGATTATGATCCACAACAAAGAAAGGAAAACAGAAAGGAGGGCAAAAATTCCAAGGATCTTGCCAACCACAGAATAGGGAGAAGGACAGGAGCCACAGTCAGGCATTCTCATGAATTGTGGTCCCGGACTTCTGGGACGAGTGATGCACACCAGACAGTGGATCTGCATCATGAGAGGGAGTTTCCTCAACTGATCAGACTCAGAGAGTCCCTCCCATCTCCCACCTGTGATTGAGGGCAGATCCTGACTGCAACAGCCAGGAAGTGTCATGGTACTCAGGTCTGCTAGCCAGAGCAGCACACTCCCCCTCCTAATCAGAGGAAGGGAAAGGTCTCATATTCTAGCTACTCAGCCCAACCATGGTCTGTAATACAAGCTCGTGCTCTCCCCACAGACCCAGCCCCATACACTACCACCCTCAGCCCACCCAACAAGCAGAAGTAAGCATGCTTCTTCGCACTCATTCATCCGCCACTCACCCTGTCCCCCAGACCCCTACCAGCAATCAGCAACAACCACGCAACCATGCCTGGGCCCTATGCATGACTCAATCTCCCAACCTTGTGAGTGGCAAAAACTACACAACTGTGTGTGTTCGGTCAGTGACACTCACAGGGCAAGCAGTGGCAACTGTATGACTATGCACACATACCTGGCCACCACACACACCCCATCCCCAACCTGGCAAACAGCAGTGACCAGGTGACCATGCACATTTACCTGCCCACCAGTAACCCTGACCTGGCAAGCAGCAGAGACCACATAGCTGTGAGGGTGCCCCCCATCATCCATGCACTTCCCCCTAAGCCGGTGAGTGGTGGTGACTACAAAATCATGCATATATCTCTGAACATAATACTATAAAACTACAAATCAGTAACAGGAAGAACAAGGGTAAAAAAATACATGGAAACTGAATAACATTTTGCTTAAAAATCACTGAACAACAGATGAAATTAAAAATGAAAAGAAAAAGAAAAAAAAAATCCTAGAATCAAGTGAATATGAAAGCACGGCATACCAAAACCTTTGGGGCACAGCAAAAGCAATAATCAGATGTCAATTTACAGGGAAAAAAAAGCTCACACATCAAAAAAAGAAGGGCAAAAATCAATACCTTAACCCTACTTATAACTCAAACAAACAGAAAAAAAAAAGTAGCAAAAGAAATCCACAGCCATCAGAAGAAAACAAATAATAAAGAGATTAAAACAGAAGTAAGCAAATCAGAAAACAAAAACAATAGAAAGACTCAACAAGACTAGATGTTGGTTCTTTGAAAAGATCAATAAAATCAACAAACCACAGGCTAAACTGACAAACGAAAAGAAGATGCAAATAACTCAAACAAGAAATGAGATAGGTGACATTACAACAGAACCAACTGAAATGAAAAGGATCATAACAGAATATTATGAAAAATTGTACTCCAACAAATTTGAAAACCTAGAAGAAATCACCAGATTTCTAGAAACACAATACCTTCCCAAATTAATACAAACTGAGGTAGAAAATCTGAACAGACCCATGACAAAAGGAAAAACTGAAGAGGTCATAAAAGAAACTCCCAACAAAAGAAAGCCATGCCCAGATTGGCTTCACTGGAGAATTTTACCAAGCATTCAGAGAAGCACTGACACCAATGCTACTCACACTATGTCACTAGATAGAAAAGGAAGGAATGATTCAGAATTCATTCTATGAAGCCAGCATAACCCTGATACCAAATCCAGGCAAAGACATCACTAAAAAATAAAATTATACATGAATATCCTTCATAAATATGGACATAAAAATTCTCATTCTAGCATTCTAGCCATTAGAATTCAACACTATATAAAAAAATGACAATAATAATACACCAGAACCAAGTGGGCTTCATACCAAGTATGCAAGAATTGTTTGACATTAGAAAATCATTCAATATAATCCACCATGTAAATAAAACAAAGGACAAAGATCATATGATATTCTCAATCGATGCAGAAAAGGCATTTAATAAAGCTAAACACTCATTCCTGATAAAAAACTCTCTGCAAAATAGGAATACAAAGGAAATTCCTCAACATAATTAAGGGAATACATACTAAACCAACAGCCAACATTATTCTCAACAGAAAGAGACTAAAAGTTTCCTCTTGAGAACAGAAACAAGACAAGGATGTCCTTTATCACCACTCTTACTCAATATTTTACTGGAAATCCTAACTAGAGTAATAAAGCAAGGAAGGAAAATGAAGTGCATACAAATTGGTAAGGAAGAAGTAAAACTATCCCTATTCACAGATGACAATATCACATACACAGAAAATCTCAGCAATTCCACAAGAAAGATATTGGGACTAAAAGGATATTTCAGCAGCAAAGTACATGATCCAATATACAAAAATCAGTTGGATTCTTCTACACTAATAAAAGGAACTCTGATAAGGAAATCAGGGAAACAATATCATTTATAACAGCCATTACAAAGATAAAATGCTTAGGAATAAATCTAACTAGGGACATGAAAGGAGTTCTGGTAGTGTAGTGCCTAAGGCATTTGTCTGCTAACCAGAAGGCTGGTGGTTCAAACCTATCAGCGACTACTCAGAAGGAAGACTGGACTATCTACTTCCATAGTGATACCACCTCAGAAATCCAAGGAGGGGTCGCTATGAGTCATGACACGAAAGACTTACACAAAGAAAACTACAAAATACTACTGCAAGAAACAAAAGAGCCATACAAAAATGGAAAAAAAATATATACCATGTTCATGAATAGGAAGAATTAATATGGTGAAAATATCAATACCATCCAAAGTGTACAGGAGCGCTGGTGGTCTAGTGCTTAAAGCACTGACTGCTAGCCAAGAGGTCAGAGGTTCCAACTCACCAGCTGCTAAACAGGAGAAAAGACGAAGCAATCTGTTTCTGAAAAGATGTATAGCCTCGGAAACCCTATGGGGCAGTTCTACTCTGTCTTAAGGGTCACTATGAGTCAGAATCAACTTGATGGCAGTGGTTTGGTTTGGTTTTTTGACCCAAAGTCATCTATAAATATAATGCAACCCCAATCCAAATTCCAGCAACATTCTTTAATGAAATGGAAAAACTAACCAGCAACTTTATATGGAAAGGAAAAAAGCACTGGATATTCAAAGTATTATTAAAGAAAAGGAACAAGGTGGGAGGCCTCCCACTCCCCAATCTCAGAAAATATTACACAGCCACAGTAGTCAAACAGCCTGGTACCATTACAATGACACACAGACCAATGGAACCAAATTTAGAACATAGAAGTAAATTCATCCACCTATGGACAGCTGATCTTTGAGAAAGGGTTGAAGTCCATTAAATGGGAAATGGAGTATCTCTTTAACAAATAGTGCTGGCAAAGCTGGACAACCATTCGCAGAAAAATTAAACAAGATCCATACCTCACTACCTACCCAGAAACTGAATTAAAATGGATCAAAGATGTAAACATAAAACTTAGAAAGTGTAACGATTATAGAAAAGAAAATAGGGACAACAATAGGGGCCTTAATATATGGCATAAACAGAATACCAAATATTCCTTAAAATGTACACACAGAAGAAAATAATAACTGGGGTTTCCTAAAACTTAAACACATACGCTCATCAAAAGACTTCACCAAAAGATTAAAAAAAAGAACCTATTGACTGGGAAAAATTTTTGGTGAAGTCTTTTGATGAGCATATGTGTATAATTTTTAGGAAATCCCAGTTATTATTTTCTTCTCTGTGTACATTTTAAGGAATATTTGATCTCTGCACTTGTAAGCCTCCAACAATGCTTCAAAAAGACTAAAGCTTTAAGAGAATAATTGTGCTGGGGAAGACTGCAAACCGACAACTTGGTGAGCTTCAAAATGCCATGGCCTTCATGAAGACTTCACGACCACATGAGCCCGGAGTGTTAGTCTTTTCCACATTCACTACATCACTATTATGCATCCCTGTGAAGCATGCAGACTTTGGGGATGCTAATTATTTCTTTAGTTTTAGTTCTTCAGATCATAAATTCCGTGAGAACAAATAAAATCTCAGATTCCTTAGTCTTCCATTAGTGCCTTGTATACTCGGTATTCAACATATATTTATTGATTGACTATTTGGTAAGGAAATTATTTGGTAAGGAAAGTCTCGTGACTTATATTTTAAAAATTAATGCTACTAGGGTCTTAAATATTTTATTTTCTGCAAGTCATCCAATCTAACTATAATTGGATATAGATAATTCTGGATGCACCATATAGAGTTCTCTCATTTATTAAAGATGCTATTTCTTCTAATACCCTCTTAATACAGGAAATTGAAATCTGAAGACATTAAATATCTCAAATAAGTTCACTCAAGATGATGGAGGTATTAGCAAAAGCAAACCTATTACTGTCATTTTCTCTAATTCAGTGGTTCTCAACTCTGGCTACACAATAAAATCATCTCGTGAGATATGGTAGCGTAGTGCCTAAGCACTTGACTGCTAACCA
>NW_006921594.1:24991749-24997264 GCF_000298275.1 Orycteropus afer afer
AAAAAAACGTCTCTTTTATGAGCTCAGAGGGCTGAAGGAGCAAGATTATTTCAGAACTGACTGACAGGTGACCGGCTGGCTACATTTAAGAAGTCCCTCACAAGTCAAGGGAGGCAGAGACGGCAAGAGAGAGGGTGAGTCTTGACTGAGCAGGCGCAGATGGGCAAACAATGCTCCCACTGCTGTTAGTGAGCTCTAAAAATAAAGCGAGAAAAGCACCGGAAAAGCAGAATAGATTCTTAACACTTGTCCTCTTCTATTTTAGTCTGTTACGGAGCAGGTGACCTGCGTGCCAAGCGAAGAGTCTTTTAACTTTCCATATTCCTCACTTTCAAAAATTATCCTCAGTAACGTTCATCATGACTGAATTCATTCCAGCTGTTTTAAATGCTTATTTGTAAAGGTTCTTTAATCTCTCAGGACTGTTCTCTGGTAGGACTGCATTCTAAAATAAGCGTCTTTGAAATTCATTTGTCTATTTTACTTTGGAGATTTCTTTCACATGGATTATTTTTAAAAACAATTTATATTTATCCCATCAACACTTTATCCTTTTGGAACTCCAATCTAATAATCAAGAGCTAAAAAGGTAACCGTTCAGATGTCTACCAAGTTAAACACTATAAGAAATGTATATGTTTGGAATAACCGTTGATAATCATTCCAGTTTCAGTACTTTCATGTATCCAGAGGGGTAGCAGTCTAAATGTTCTCTGCTTACGAACCACTGATCGAGAGAAAGAGGAACTACAGATTCCCTAATGTACTGTAATGTTCCCCCAAATATGGTCATGTTTATTTAGAATACTACTTTAAATGCTTTGGCATCCAAGCATTAGATACATTAGAAGGCAATATAATATCATCATTCAGAGCAAGTTTGGAGTCAGACTTTGCCTGTATCCCTGCTCCACTGTTACTATCTATGTAGTCCAGAACAGGTGATTTCTTCACTTATGAAGGGAAAAATATCCCTCTTTTACAAGGTTGAGATCAGAATTAAATAAAGTGAGCAAAATACTTGGCGTAGTGCCTAAGGCACTTGACTGCTAACCAGAAGGCTGGGGGTTCAAACCCACTAGCAACTCCTCGGAAGGAAGGTTGGGCAATCTACTTCCATAGTGATACCACCTCGGAAACCCACAGAGAGGTTGTTATGAGTCGGGTCCCACTTGAGGGCACATAACAACAACAACAAACAAAATACTAACACTTCCTGGCACTAAATAAATGCCACCAATTATTGTTATTGCTAAGAACAGAGCGTAATATGAGTAAAAAGTTGGTTATTAAAAAGATCAAGAAGTAAATATGTTATTGACTTTTTAAAATAAGCACACAATATTCATAACCAAGAATACAAAGCCTTGAGGCCTCTTTTATACACAGGTATGTATGTGGACATCTTGCTTCTTCCTTCTGTTTCTGATGCATGAAGCAAGGAGCTAGCAGGAGTAGAAAATGTTTTAGGAATATATTTCTAAGTAGTAGATTGAATGGAGGCATTCTTGCATTTTAGGACACATCTTATAATAAGCATGCACACAAGAGATATCTAAATTTGATGAAATGTTGAAAATTCTTTCACAAAATTCAAACAGACTCAAGATGTTACATCTCTTAACCTCAAGCCAAAACTAAAACTCAATCACACACACACAAGTACATGTATTCTGTCCCTGTCTCTCTTTCTCTCTCCCCCTCTCTCTCACTCATTCACACAAACACACACAGAGACACATACACACTACGCCAAACTTCCTATGTCATGGTTAGTCATTACCATTTTCCTGAAATCACAAATAACGCAGTTGACTTGCCACCCAATTAGGTGTCACTGAATACAAGAGGCATTGTGTATGTGTGTGATTTGGAGGCAAGCTTACAGAGCAAATTGCTCTTCTATTCAACAATCCACACACGTTCTGTTTTGTAGCATTTACTGCAATACCCACACTGTAACAGCATTCTTCCTACTTCCTGTCTGTGCCCACCCCTTCTTTTTGTCCTTCCTTCCCATTCCCTCCCACCTTCCTAGCTTTATCCCTGGGCAAAAGCTGCCCTCTTGACCTCAGATGCTTGATTGTTGTAGTAAGTGCATACCCTCTTGATGTTACTGTTCACCTTATAGGCCTCTCCTTTGACTTAACAGTTGAGTCATAGGGCCCAAATTCAGTTCCTAGCTTGAAGGGTACCATAGTCTCCTGGGTTCCACCAGTCCTCATCAGACGAGTTAAGTCTAGCCTTTTTTTATGATTTTGAGTTTTGTTCCACATCTTCCCCCACTCTATCCAGGACCTCTTATGTCTTATGATCACCCTTTCAGAGTGATCAGTAATGGTAGTCAGGCACCATCTAGTTCTTCTGATCTCAGGGTTGTGGAGGCTAGGATTCACGTGGTCCATTAGTCCTTTGGACTAACTCTTTCCTGCATCTTTGATTTTCTCCACAATTCTTTGTTCCAGACTGAAAGAGACCAATAATTGCACCTTACATGGCCACTCACGAGCTTTTAAGGCTCCAGTCGCTACTTACCAAATTAGAATGTAAAACATTGTCTTTGTGGACTATGTTATGCCATTTGACCTTAATGTCCCCCAAGACTATGGTCCTGAGCCTCCATACCCAGCAATTCACTCCCTTAAGGTGTTTGATTGTTACTAAGATGTTTTCATCACTCTGTTCTACATTCATGCATATATTTGAAGCACTTATAAATACATAGATATAGCCTCTGTCCAACCTATATATATGTGTGTGTGTGTGTGTGTGTGTGTGTGTGTGTGTGTAGTCCCCTTCACCTTCCCATCTCTGTTCAGATTGAGTGCCTATCTATGCCCCCACTCATCAATTATTATTACTATTACTGCAGGGCTGTGTATGTATCACTCACCTTTGTTGCCTTTAACTGCTGTGCTCCTCCCTGTGTTCTCCACTGCCTGGATCATTTTGTACTGACTTCCCCCTTACTGTATATTGCCTTTCCCTTCACCCAAGTTAATACGTATCTAACTTCTAGTTGGTGACTTTCTGTACCCTTGCCCTACCAGCCATAGTACCCTTCAAAGAATGAGTCTTTCTGTGTGTAAACCTACTCTTAACTTTTTACATAGTGATCTCACATGAAAAAATTGTCCATTTGTGATTGACTAATCTCACTCAGCATATCGTGCTCCAGGTTCAGCCACCTTGGTAGGTGTTTTGCAGATTCATCGTTATTCTTTGACGTTGCATAGTATTGTATTGTGTATATGTGGGTAGGATGTTTAACCATTCATCCACTGATGGGCACTTAGGTTGTTTCCGTCTTTTTGCTATTTTGAATAATGCTGCAATGAACGTGGGTATGTATATATTTGTTCCTGCCACAGCTCTTAGTTCTCTAGGATATATACCTAGCAGTAGGATTGCTAGACCATATGGTATTCCTATTTCCAGTTTCTTAAGGAAACACCATACCACTTTCCACAATGTGTGTACCATTTTACAATCCCACCTGCAGTGTCTGAGGGTTCCAGTCTCTCCACATCCTCAACAGCATTTGTTGTTTTCTATTTTTTTGAACTTTGCTATTAATGGTGGGGTGAAATGGTATCTCATTCTGTTTTGATTTGCCTTTATGAGAGGCAATTTTTAAAAATTAACTTTGATCAAAAAACTAGACCGCTATCTCATAGTCACTGT
Source organism: Orycteropus afer afer (assembly GCF_000298275.1). Lineage (NCBI taxonomy): Eukaryota > Metazoa > Chordata > Mammalia > Tubulidentata > Orycteropodidae > Orycteropus > Orycteropus afer. The sequence continues at coordinate 24,995,434 of NW_006921594.1, forward strand.
CTCTGGGATCTTGATCAATCTTTCCAGAAATGGTTGAATGCTTCATTTACATGTTTGTGTTTGTGTTTTAAGCTACATGACTGTATTTGTGTTTGAAGCCTCTAAACATAACCATACACTCCAATTTGACTTTACACCATTTCCAGTGATTTCGTTTTCAATGATGATAGAAATCAGTTATTAATCTCATTTTAATGTTTAAATATATACTAAATTGCTTCTCACCTTACTCTTTGGACCAAAAATCATCAATTCTTGGTATAAAGGTAGAAAATTATGCAAAAATCTATGTTTTAAATAACTTGGAATTGAAAAGGCCTATTTAGAGTGAACATTATATATCTTTCTTGAGACTATCAAAATATTTTGTTAAATTCAGAATTAATGAAGCAACATCCCCAAAGCTGTTTCAAAGGTACAAAATAATGAAAGGAAGCACTATAATGTTTATGAACCATTGAAATAAGTGTTATGAGTTTGCTAGAACTGAAGTATTGAGTTTGCTAAATTCTTACTTTTAACCATAATTAATCCTTTATCTTAAAAATTCGAGAAGTATTATCTCTTGAATTTACTAACATGCCTCTTTATTATTTGTACCTATTATACAAATTAAACATATTTTTTATAGACTACATTATTATTTCTTGGTTAACTTTTCTAATTGGACATTAGTTCTTAATTGGACATTCCTTAGCCAACCAGTTTTTATCTTTTATATTTTTGATAAAGGAAGCATTTTCATATCTGAGCAAAAGGAACTTTGTATCAACTAATTAATTTTTCCCTTTCTAATATCAAACATTTACCCAAGGAAAATGGCTCGCCAGCAAGTTTGTACTCATGTCCTGACTTCTCAGCCAATGAAGTAATGTATCTGCATTTTCAGGCCTGGGCTCAGAGGTGCTTCCCACCTCTGCCTGGCTGCACGTGCCTCATACTTACAACCAACACCTCCCAGAGGAACTCCAGGACAATGGCTGATATTAGGATTGGCTTTCAAGCCCCATTATTCTTTAAGGACATAAATGGAGCTTGTTCTGTTATTCATACTTTATGGAAAACTTCTCCAGTGATATTACTACTCTTTCCAAAAATAGCTCCATTTAATAAACTCTTCATTGAAGTCATAGCTTCACCAAACCAAAACAATTTAGGAAGAAAATAATGAAAACTTTTAAGAAGGTAGATGTAAATATTTGTTGTTGTTGTTGTTGTGTGAGGTCCAGTTAATTCTCACTCACAGCTACCCCAAGTGACAGAGCAGAACCGCCTACAGGGCTCCTAGGCTGTAGTCTTTATGGGAGCACGTCACCAGGTCTTTTCTCTTGTGGAGCTGCTGGTGGATTTGAACCGCCACTGACTTTTCAGTTAACAGCTGAGGGCTTAACCAATGCACCACCAGGGCTCCTTCCCAAATGTTTAATAAGTATTAATTATTGTTACAAATATTCTGTAAATGATCTAAGGTAGGATCTTGTCTTATTATTGGAGAACCTAATAATCTGTCTGGCTCATGGTTGGCAATTTTTTCTGAATTATTTTCTTAATGAGAGAGAGTGTGGGTATGTGCATGTGTGTGTGTGTGTGTGTGCGCAGAGAATATTTATTGATTTATTCTATTAATGAGTATATATAACTATAATAACATTTATAATTTATTTTACTCTACCCCGCCTGTCAGAACTAGATTAATAATACATTCAAAATTTTGTTTGGTTGGTCAACAAATACACCTAGAAGCAACCTATTGGGCAAAATAATAGCATACATAAACTAGTATCTAAACAAACAAACTGGACAAAATAAATAGTAGGAAGACCTACTAGCC
>NW_006921594.1:24997684-25002739 GCF_000298275.1 Orycteropus afer afer
ACAACTACATCATTCCAAAACCAAAAACAAACCCAGTACCATTGAGTTGATCTGACTCATAGCAACTCTTACTGGGTTTCCAAGGCGGTAAATCTTTATGAAAGTAGATTGCTTCATTGTCCTCCCATGGAGCAGCTGGTGGGTTTGAACCCCCAACTTTCTGGTTAACAGCTAAATGCCTTACCCACTACACCACCATACTTCCTTAATTATATCATTAGAGTTCTAAAAATAGACCTATTTAAAAATTCATACTATTTTATGTTTAAATGTCCTAAAGAAGAAAATACTGTTATCATATTATTGTATTTTAGAAGGAGAAAAAAAAACTCTCTAAATGGGCCACTTTTTTTTTTTTTTTAAATGAAGCAAATCTTTAAATGCTTTAGGGTTCCCTTTATTTCTTGGGAAGTCTGTTTGGCAAGAATCATCCTATTCATCCATCACACATTTTCCAAACCTGGACTAGAGCCACTCATGTGATGCCAGAGAAGAATACAGGAAGACACTTTGGGTCTAAGTCTCTCTTTGTGAGTAAGACAATGCCAGAAAAACTCCCCAGACATGAAGCCTGGGGACTATGTGAAGTTATCAGGAATTGTGGCCTGTAGGTCCTAGAAGGTGCACTGCCTACAGCTTCGTTCTGATCAGGGAGGTTATGCGCAAGTCTTACTCAATGCCTAGGCTGTGTCGGACTATGCCATGTAAGTCTTAGAAATTTTTCTTTAGTTTCAATTAACTGTACTTTAGCTTTGGAAGAATACATATTTTCATAAAAAAGAAAAAAAAAAATGTCCAGAAGGAAAGCAAGGTGGATGGGTCAGTGTGTGCAAAGACCTGGACTTAGAAAACCAAAAAGAGAACAGACTCAGCATTTCTCATGCTGAAAGAGTTGAAGAAAAAATTTCAAGCCTCGAATTGCAATAATTAAGGAATCTATTGGTGTTGTTGTTGTTGTTATGTGCCATCAAGTCAGCCCTGACTCATAGCGACCCCTCCTTGGGTTTCCGAGGCAGTATCACTACGGAAGTAGGATTGCCCAACCTTCCTTCCGAGGAGTGGCTGGTGGGTTTGAACCGCCAGCCTTCTGGTTAGCAGTCAAGTGCCTTAGCCACTATGCTACCAGAGCTCCCAAGGAATCTATAGGAAAAATAATTAAATTATGCAGGAAGCATCAAAAGAAGATGGCAGGAATATTCAGTCACAGTAGCAAACAGACTTGGTCAGTGTTCAACCAGTTTAGGAGTCAGCATATGATCAAGAGCCAATGGTATCAAAGAAAGAAGTCCAAGCTGTGTTGAAAGAATTGGTGAAAAAAGACATCTCCAGGAACTGACTGACTACCCATTAAAATGTTCCAACAAACAAATGCAGCACTGGAGGCACTTTCTCATCTATGCCAAGAAATGTGGAAAACCTGGCCAACCTACTGGAAGAGATGCGTATTTGTGCCCATTCCAAAGAAAGATGATCCAAAAGAATGTAGAAATTATCAAATAGTATCATTAAAGCACATACAAGTAAAATTTTCCTGAAGAGAATTCAAAAATGTTTGCAGCAGTATATTGACAGGGAACTTCCAGAAATGCAAGCTGGATTCAGAAGAGGATGTGGAATGAAGGATATCATTGCTGATGTCAGATGGATCTTGGCTGAAAGCAAAGAATACCAGAAAGATGTTTACCTGTGTTTTATTGACTACACAAAAGCATTAGACTGTTTGGATCATAACAAATTATGGATAACATTGCAAAGAACGGGAATTCCAGAACACTTGTGCATAGACCAAGAGGCTGTCATTAGAACAGAACAAGGGGATGATACCGTGTGTTTTAAAATCAGGAAGGGTGTGTGTCAGGGTTGTATCCTTTCACCATACTTATTCAATGTGAATACTGAGCAAATTTTCTGAGAAGCGGGGCTATATGAAGGAGAACGCAGCATCAGGATTGGAGGAAGACTCATTAACAATCTGCAATATGCAGGTGACATAACCTTGCTTGCTAAAACTGAAGATGACTTGAAGCATTTACTGATGAAAATTAAAGAATACAGTCTGCAGTATGGATTATATCTCAATTAAAAAAAACAAAAAAAAACCTTCACAACTGGACCAATAAGCAGTATCACAATAAATGGAGGGAGAAAAGATTGAAGTTGTCAAAGATTTCATATTACTTGGATCCACAATTAACAGTCATGGAAGCAGCAGACAAGAAATCAGAGGTCGTATTGCACTGGGCAAATCTGCTACAAAAGACCTCTTTAAAGTGTTGAAGAGCAAAGATGTCACTTTGAAGACTAAAGTGTGCCTGATACAAGCCATGGCCTTTTCATTCACCTCATATGCATGTCAAAGCTGGTCAATGAATAAGGAAAACTGAAGAAGAGCTGTTGTTGTTGTTGTTGTTGTTGTTGTTGTTAAGTGCCCTCGAGTTGGACCGACTCATAGAGACCCCTCCATGGGTTTCTGAGGCAGTATCACTATGGAAGTAGATTGCCCAACCTTCTTTTCGGGGACCCCCAGCTTTCTCGTTAACAGTCAAGTGCCTTAGGCAATACGCTACCAGAGCTCTCAAAGAAGAGTTAATGTCTTTGAATTATGGTGTTGGCAAAGAATACTAAAAGTATCGTGGACTGCCAAAAGAATGAACAAATCTGTCCTGGAAGGAGTGCAGCCAGAATGCTCCTTAGAAGGGAGAATGGCCACACTTCCTCACACCTACTTTCGTCATGTTGTCAGAAGGCAACAGTCCCTGGAGAAGGATATCATGCTTGGTAAAGTAAAGGGTCAGCGAAAAAGGGGACAACCCTCAACACGATGAACTGACACAGTGGCTGCAAAGATGAGCTCAAGCACAGCCAAGGACTGTGAGGATGATGCAGGAGTGGGTAGTGTTTCTTTCTGTTGTACATAATAGTGTTGCTATGACTCACATCCAACTCCACGGCACCTAACAACAACAGGAGAGCTCCCAGCTATTTAAAATTTCTAAACTGCTATTGTAAAACAAATTGTAATTATCCCATTTCTTAACACATGCAAAGGGAAAAAAAATGCATAGAATGCGTTCAGGATATGAGGAAACTAAAGTGTTTCTTAATGACACTGTGTTCTTTTAGAGTAATATATATTTAAATTCCAGAGATACGTATAGGATTTAATAAGTATACATATTATACATTATATACATAAATTAATAACATATAATCTAAATTGCTTGAAGATGATTCCATAAGTAGGCTGCAATGGTAAAAAGTACAGAGAAGGCCTGAGTGTAAGGTGACCATAGAAACCTGCTGCCTGAATCAGGGCACTTTTGAGAGTGAAAGGGCATTCTCAACAATTAGGGTGGAAAAACAGACAGAAATCAAGAGCATCCTAGACAAACCCAACTTGAGATAAATAAATTAATTAATTAAATGGGCCTAAATAAAATGCTGGTATATACAAGATAGATTTTACAAAAAGGGAAAGACAGTGTTTATTGTATGTATGTATGAATACTGAGTACCTACTCAAAGGAGAAAAGTATGTAGAAATCCACTAGATGTTCACATATCAAGAGAATGCAATACATGTAGGTTTTGTAAACCACAGGATACATATGGAGGATGTGTCATAGAGTGGACAGTATTAAAGAGAGACTAACAGATAAAATGTATCTTTCGAGCCTCTCCTTAGTCAATCTGAATGGAACGGATCTGAAATACTTCAAGAGCCCCATTTAAGCTCAATCAACCAAACAGGTAAAATATCATTATATTATCTCTTTGCAGACAGAATAAAACGAAGCAGAGAAATTAGTTTTTGAGAGAATAAAGCAAAAAGACTTCCCTGGGTTTCCAATTTCTATCAGGTAATAGCACTCCCTCCTAACCAATGTAGACAGTTCTCACCAGGATGACTGTTTTTATACTACAGCACTTTGTGTTGTCGTTCTTGTAAGTGCACTGTCCTAAAAGAGAACAAACCAGCATGCAGCTGTTCTCCATTTACAGAGAAGGTAGACGGGCAGAAACACCTGGTATTCTTTTCATACTCATCAAGATATTTTTGGTGTATGCATCAGTTCAGGCTAGCCCTATAAAATTTCAAAGCTGCATATAAGACTGAACACTATACTCCTACAAATAAAGCTTAGTAGTACCATGAGTTTGTCCTAATACTGCTCTTATTGTTTGGTAGTCTCTGTTAATTATTCCCCTCTGGGGGAAAAAAAAGGAATACTTTCAGCCAAGAAAATCTTCATTCCTTTACTGTGCAGCTTTCCCAGGTGAAACAAATGTCCCCGGTAAGAGTGTATGTCCGTGTTAATTACAGCTTGCCCACAGGCCACCTTGGCATCTGGCCAGCTTTTCTGGTATCTACAAAGTGTTTTATGCAGTGTGCACAACACAGGCTAGAGTGTCTCATTTCCTCTTCAGAACCAGCAGGAAGGGACCGACACCATTACCCGTCTGTAAAGACAAGTTTTACTGCAAAATTTCCCTTTGAGAAATTCACAGAACTTCAGGAACAGGCGAAATTTACCCTACACATCTGACTGTATGTTAAATAATTATACTTTCTTCTTTACCAAGCTTGATTTAACAAGCTAATGTAGAAAGTATTTTCAACTAACCAATTTACCTGTTTTAGTAACATAGTTATTATCAAGGTTTAATGAATAACACACAGAAATGTGACAACACGTTAGCAAAATGCAAGCACCACATCAGTATTATGGGAGTGAGCCAGAAATAGACACCACTGGCAAAAGGAAAACATACATGGGTCAACCTACCGTCCAGAATCCACGGGTGTCCCTCAGTGATGCAAACTGTTAATGAGCTCAGCTGCAAACCTAAAGGTACCTTGGAAAAGCTTCGCCATCAATGACCAAAAAACCAGCCATTGAAAATCCTATGGCGTGTAGCTCTACTCTGACATGCGTGGGGTCACCATTAATTAGAAATGACTCAACAGCAACTGACAGACATTTCTGATTGTCATGATAGGAGCAAGGGGTGGGGGGAGGACAGAGAGAGTCACTGCAGTCATCTAATGGGTAG
>NW_006921594.1:25002839-25009253 GCF_000298275.1 Orycteropus afer afer
CTATAGGAAGCTCTGGTGCGTAGTGCCTAAGGCACTTGATTGCTCACCAGAAGGCTGACGGTTCAAACCCACCAGCCACTCCTCGCAAGGAAGACTGAGCAATCTACTTCTGTAGAGGTACCTCCTCCGATACCCAAGGAGGGGTCGCTATGAGTCAAACTGACTCGATGGCAATGAGTTTGGTTTTTGGTTTTTACAACATACAGGCTCCACTGTAAAGAATTACCTGGTCCAAAACATCAATGGTGCTGAGGTTGTGAAATTATGCCTTAGACAGTGTGGAAAAATTAGTGATTTTTCATGTTCTATGTGATAATTATAGGTGTGTTTTAATAGACTTTAATGGCTATTTTTAGTCAAGTTTCTCTGGTACATTTTTCCTAACTTGTCAAAATTATAATTATGAATTGTCACCACATATTACAAGATTAACTAGTACAGAATGTAAATAAATACTAGAAAACTAAAATAAAATAGTGTAGCATTCATCATACTGTGCCTGAATTTAGGAGAGACCAAAGATTGGTATTAAACATAAGTGAGTCAATACGGAATTGAACATGATATTGAGGATTCAAAAACCCTTTTAAATGACCATTTTAATTCCATTATCAACTCATGGTTTGTTTTCTTTTTTTTTACAAATAAACAAAAGATAAAGCTTTTACTACATTTTACCTACCTCTTAATCAAGGCCAGGATCAGAATCAGTCACATTGCCAGGTAAAAGTCAAATAAAACCACTGTCATTGTCATGAGGAAAGTACATATTTAGAAATATACATAACTAGATACAAGGATGGAATCCAGTTCTGTCTCGTAAAATACGCTGGGGTATATTCTCTGCGATTCACCGTAAGGAATGATGGCTTTAAGTGCTTTGATGTCCTTTTCTCATTATTTATAAACAGCAGCAAAAACTTTATAGAGTACTTGTCTGTGATATATTTGTAGTTTTGTGTGTGTGTATGTGTGTATGTAGAACAAATTTCTAACCTTGAATTAAGAAGGAAATATAATAATAAAAAAAATCATAGAGAACAGAAAAAAATTCAGCCTTTCATTTCTTCTGACATTGGTTGTGTCACTTAGTTTTTTAAGTATATCACTCAACTACCCTTTCAGGCTTCTTCAAGTGTATGTCCTTCAAAACATTATCCTTCCTATACTATCCCAAGGAAGCTCTAAGGCATTTGATTGCTAACCAGAAGGCTGGGGCTCAAACCCACCGGCCACTCCTGGGAAGGAAGGTTGGGTAATCTACTTCCATAGTGATACCACCTCAGAAACCCAAGGAGGGGTCGCTGTGAGTCAGGTCCGACTTGACAGCAGTGAGTTTTTATACTATCCTAAACAGCTGCCCCTCTTAATCTACCACTCTGGTATTACACGCTTTCTAATCTTACAAAATAGTCATCTTGCCTTTATTATTATTATAAAATGCCAAATATATCCAGAATAGGTCTTTACCGGCTGTGCTCAGATTCTTATCAACCATTTTATTACGTGCTATGGATATCTATCTAAAGGTTGACTTTTCTTTTTTTTTTTTTTTTTAGAACAGTATCTGATTCCATGTTATAAAGGAAAAAAAATATCATTACTTCAAAACTTGTTCCATGACTCTTTGCCAACATATTTGTGGGAAAACTTTGAGGAGCAGAAGGCTTCTTCTGACTTGGTGCCTGGCAACTGCACTCACAAGTAGAAACAACTATAGACATACCCCCTCTTTAGAAATATGGTCTATGTGGCAGAAATGGTTCAGTGCTACTAACTGGAAAGGTGGCAAGTGCACTCCACCTAGGGCACCTCAAAAGAAAGGCCTGGTGACAGAATGAAAGATCACAGCTGCTGAAAACACAGTTCTACTCTGAAACACATGAGGTCCCCATGAGTCAAAATGGACTCTACAGCAACTGCTTTGGGGGTTTGTTGGTTATAGGGTCTACACATTTGACATGTATCTATGCTAATAAACTCCCTTTAAAGTACCATCTCTAGGAAAATTCAGCTTATCCAATGGTTTTGGAAAGTGGGGTTCCTTTTATTTTGGGGGTTCTCAAATAATTGGTGGAGTATCAAAGTAAGGATTTGATCAAAAAGAAGAGCTTTTGGGTACCTGACACCTCAGGAAAGAAGTACATATAATGGTAGAAAGTAATTCTGTGAACACAAAGATAAATTTTAGCATAGTCAGTGAAGACCTCCTATTGTTGTTATGTGCCATCAAGTCTGCCCCAACTCATAGTGACCCCTCCTTGAGTTTCCCAGGCAGTATCACTATGGAAGTAGATTGCCCAACCTTCCTTCCAAGGAGTAGCTGGTGGGTTTGAACCACCAGCCTTCTAGTTAGCAGTCAAGTGCCTTAGGCACTATGCTACCAGAGCTCCTGATTCCCTCCTACACTACTAAATATCAAGTCCATGCCTCTTCCAGAACACACATTTGGATGTATTGCTGGCTCAAGACTAATCACATCACATACACAAAGATGTATCTTAATTCACAATCTGATTAAAAGTAAGGATGGTCTGGGAAGATGAAGAATAACCCAAGGAATTTTATTTTAGAACCATCTAAGTTCCTTAGAACAATCTTCTAGATAATTTGGAGACTACAGTCATGACCTCATAAAATCTCAAAGAGGCAGTAAAAGTTTTGTTTGCCTCATTTATATATATTCTTTCAACAAATTTCCCTTCTTTGTGCTCCTTGTAGCTGTAAGAAAAAGGCCTACCAAACCTCTAACCTAATGTATTTACAAAGAAGATAATGCTTAATGTTTAGATATAAAGTTTATCAGACAATATCTGCCTTTAAATTGTCTTCCCATATTTTCTGTCAAATTGCAAATATATTAAAGTGAATAAAAATACTCATGTATGCGAGTCATCTTGCCAAGATGTTTTAAGTGATGTGCACATAATAAGTAGTAATAATTAATATTTTATTGCCATGTGTAATTATAGTGGTAACTGAGGTATTGGACTCTTCCCTTTTTAGATTTCAGCAAATTTCTCTCAGCAGCACAACCTCTATAATGTTCTAAGTTGCACATTCCCTTTCTTGAAGGAGATTTTCAAAGTCTATAGAAATAACGATAATTTCTATCATGTGTGAGTCATGAAGTTAGGCTATAAAGAAACTTACCAACAAGGTATTTTTTGTGATCTTACCCTGAAAATCACGAGAAGGGATAGATACTCTGGGATGTTTAGCAAAAATTTTTTTTGGCACTGTTAATGTTGCTGTTGTTCTTGACCTGAAAATCTCACTATTATCTGGAAGATGCAGTATCTTCAGAAAAGGTTTAATTCTATTAGTTTTAAGTGAGCCACTGAAGAATAGAACAAGAACTCTTCAAGAGAATCTAAAAACATATCATTCTGATTATCTAGGAAACTAGTTTATCTCAACAGTCTGGAAAAACTCTATAAAAGTCCTTCAGACAATCATTTAGGAGTACGTATATAGTGACATACTTGTTGTTGTTATGTGCCGTTGAGTCAGACCTGACTCATAGAGACCCCTCTTTGGGTATCCAAGGCAGTATCACTATGGAAACAGATTGTCCAACTTCCTTCTGAGGAGTGGCTGGTGGGTTTGAACCTCCAGGCTTCTGGTTAGCAATCAAGTGCTTTAGGCACTATGCTACCAGAGCTCCTAGGAGACTATATGGAAAGGCATAAAATAAAGAGCAAATAAATGTATTGTCCCAACACATTGATATAATGTAATATGCTTCAGTTCCATTAAGTAAAATCCTATATCCAGTGATAGATCATCTATGGCAACAGGCTGTCAGAAAAAACTGCAGTCAAATCAACTTAAAATAACAGAATATATCTGACCAGAAAACCAACATTTTTTCATACATTTCAATCTCATTGTTGCACAGATGGATGACAAGAAATTCTGGTTCATAGACTGAACAAGTCCTGCAAGTTTCACTATTAACAAACGGGATATTTGAACCAAAGAAATACAGTACATTCTAATTTTTTAAAAACCTGAATTGCCTTTTGTAAGAATTATATGGTTTCATTCAGGATGTGTTTCAATAGAGTGAGTATGTTTATACTTTCACAGTTTGGCTGACACTCTGAAATTTGAGTTATCAGTGGAGATTGTTACATAGCCTCAGCTCCATATACCAAGTATACTTGTAAGGATTAAAGTTTTTCAAAAGTAGGAAGAAAATTCAACCTGTTCCAGGTATATATTGAGATGATTTTAATCTTGATTCGAAGTCATAGGATATTTGTGAAGTAACAATTTTGTCAACGGAAGCAGCAGTCAGGACATTAAATGACGTATAGCATTGGGGAAGTCAACTGCGAAGGAACTGTTTCAAGTGCTGAGGAGCAAGGATATCTCATTGAGGATTAAGGTGTGCCTGACACAAGCCATGATATTTCCAATCGCCTCGTATGCATGTGAGAGCTGGACAATGAATAAGGAAGACCGAAGAAGAGTTGATGCTTTTGAGTTGTGGTGCTGGTGGAGAATGCTCAAAGCACCGTGGACTGCTAAAAGAACTAACAGATCTGTCCTGGAGGAAGTGCAGCCAGAATGCTCCCTGGAAGCAAGAATGGCCAGACTTCGTCTCACCTATTTTGGTCATGTTGTCAGAAGGGACCATTCCCTGGAAAAGGATGTCATGCTTGGTAGGGTGGAGGGTCGACGAAAGAGGGGGAGGCCTTCAATGAGATGGATTGACACGGTGGCTGCGATGATGGGCTCGAGTATAGCAGGGATTGTGGGGCTGGCGCGGGATCGGGCAGTGTTTCGTTCTGCTGTGCATGGGGTCGCTATGAGTCGGAAACGACTCGACGGCACGTAACAACAACAACAATTTTGTATTCATCTGTTTACTGACTGTGCATTAACTATCAGTGGAATTCGTCAAAAGGGACAAGCCACATTCACATCAGCTCATACTTACTGGTCACAGGAAGGGTATGCAGTCCTTCACTTTACTGAAGCACTAAAATAATTGCTCTGCAGTCAGCAAGTGTTTGGACTCATGGTGAATAGAAATTGACTTAAAAAGAATACCCGAAGGACAGATTTTCATCTAAATAACCTAAGATTCTGATAAAGAACTGTAACATGCAACAATCTGAAATAAGAGGCTTCCAAACCAAAACACTATTACTACCTTGAGGCAAAAAGGCCGTAGCCATCCAATAGCCAAAACAGAAGCTAAACATTAAAGTCGAGCACATGACTTTAATATAAACTCATTTAAGGTGAAAATTTTCTATCTGAGCTTTTTAAAATACCATTTTCAAACTGAAAACAGTAACTCGATTACCTTAAATAGTAAATCAATTAGACTAGAAGGGCTGAGTGTGCTTTGCAGGTCCCACTGGTCTACAAACTCTCTCTACTGTCAACAACAAAAGTGCAGAAACTGCAAGCAAGTGTTTGGATTCTTACAGCAATCTGAGGACACCTTCATGGCACAATAGTTAAAGCACCCATCAGCTAACTGGAAAGCTCAGTTAGAACCCACCAGCCACTCCACAGGAGAAAAGGCCTGGGTATCTGTGCCTATAAAGATAACCTAGGAAACCGTAATGGGTCATCCAACTCTGTTCTGTAAGTTACTATGAGTTGGGATCAACTTGACTTATGGTTGTTGAATCTAATGATTTCAGAAATGAGGTGTATATTTTGTATACATTTACGTTTCATAAAGGATGTCATAATTTTTTAGTAGATTTCATCAATCTATTAATTGATTTTCATTGTGTTTCATGAAAGTGTAAGTTTGTAATAAATTTTACGAGGAAAAAAAAATTACCCTGCTCTTTTACCACAATCAGTATGAAAAGCACTGACTTAGGTGATTACTCTGGCCAGAACCCCCTGGTGTTTTTAATTAGTGCTAGAGAGATGACAAGACCAATCCTGAACAAACCAAACCAGCAGCAGTACTTTGAAAACACAATGACTTGATATGCACAGAGCGGAGCAGGAGGGCACCTCCATGCAGCTAAGGGCTCTCTTCTTAACTTACTCAGCACCTAACACTTAGATCTAGTGAAAAAGCATTTCATAATTTCTTCCTTTGAAGAGCAGAAGTCATAACTATTAACTTAGATCTATCCACTTAAGAGGAAAAATCTTTTATCGATCCTTTCAATTACATATGAGCATTTTGAGATGGCTACATTGTAACTGGGGCGTTCATTAGAGAATGTTCCTTATGGATACTTATAAAAAGCACTGACTAGGGAGCTCTGGTAGCATAGTGGCTAAGGCACTTCACTGCTAACCAGAAGGCTGGCGGTTCAAACCCATCAGCCACCCCTCGGAAGGAAGATGGGGCAATCTACTTCCGTAGTGATACTGCCTCGGAAACCCAAGGAGGGGTCGCTATGAGTCGGGTCTGACTTGACGGCA
>NW_006921594.1:25014733-25019337 GCF_000298275.1 Orycteropus afer afer
AAGGGAGCCGTCTGAGCACTAGTGACTGGGTTTTACCCCTTTCTCCTGCTCTTCCGGCCTGCTACTCTGTGCTACGCCTGTGCTTACCTTGCTCCCAGAGACCCGGTCCCTCTCGGGAGGGTAACAAGGGAAAGTGTTCAGTGCAGATCAGTAAGTAAGCACCAGCCCACCCGTGCTTACCTTGCTCCCAGAGATGGGGTTAGATGAGTGTAACTAATCATCTGTTGGCATGAGTCAAATGAAAACTGGCCTTTTTCAGTAAGCTCCTGGCAGATTTTTGCTCACTTCTGTGTTGTTTGCTAAAAGTGCAACTGGTCTTGATTTTACTATTCTGTACTCACCCGATTTGTAGGGTTGTCTAGATTCATTTCTGTAAACATCATGGATGGATTGCTTTATTAACTTTCAAATATTCTGTCTTGAAGCTGAAATTTCACATTTTTGTTTGACAATAAAAGGTTATCAGTGGCAAAGTTATGATCTTTAAAAATAGATTCCGCCTCCTGTGGCACAGTTCTCATACAACATGTGCCTGGCTGAAATGTCAAGATAAAATACATCAAATCCTTTGTGGTTACACTTTCTTCACGGTCTCTTTTAGAGGTTTTGTCCTTAATAGCGGAACTCATCACTCACTCAAGTCTACTTGCATGCCACTGCATCTCTGCTCATTTCCTCTATTATTAAAGGCTACACTGGTTTTAGGAAGAAACACTTATTTTTAAGGCCTATTATGTATTCCTTTCAAGTTTTTTCATGGCCCAAATGATATATTAGCACAATTATCTGGCTCACTAAAATCTGGTCATCAATACATGATCTCTTGAATCAGAAAAAAATCTCATGTGATACAAAGAATAAAGTCTGGCTTTTAAACAGTCCTTCAAAATTCCCCATTCATTATGTCATTTGATCTTCACAGTAACACTGGGATGTAAGATTAACTTATTATGATCTGTGTTCTAAAATAAATACATAAGACACACCGTTGCTACAGAGCCCCTCCTGACCTGTGGAGACCGATGCGCTGCAGAGTCGACCTACATTCCACAGGGTTTTAAAGATGGAGAAATCGAGACTTAAAGTTCATTAAGTTCTACTTTAGATCCACTCAGTTTTCCCAACTATACTGCCAGAATGAGCAGTCAGTCACAAACTGCAACAGTGGTACCTTAAAACCTGGCCACAACAGGTCAGCAAAGTATGACTCTGAAGTCAAGCTGCTTGGAATCAAATTTTAGCTCCTAAGAAAATACAGAAAAGTCAGTTATACTCTATATTTTTATGATTTTTTATATATAAAACATGGATAATAATATGTATTTTAAAGACTAATTTGAACCAAACTCACTGCCATTGAGTCAATTCTGACTCATAGCAGCCCAACAGGACAAAGTAGAAATGTCCCAAAGGGTTTCCAAGGCTACAAATCTTTACAGAAGCAGACTGCCTCATCGTTCTCCTATTCAAACCACCTACTTTTTGGTTAGCATCCAAATGTTTTGACCACTGTACCACCAGAGCTCCTTGACTAATTTGAAGGTTACCCATAAAAACTAATGCCTTTGAGTCAACTTACACCGACCCATAGGACAGAGTAGAACTGTGCCATAAGGTTTCCAAGGCTGAAAATCTTTATACAAGCAGAGTGCCACATATTTCAACTAATGGAGTGGCTGATGGGTTTGAAACACTGACCCTTCAGTTAGCAGCTGAGCTATGGATTAAAACATGGGGGTATTAATTGACCAAACCAAACGCACTGCAGTTAAGTCAGATCTGACCCATAGCTACCCCTCCTGGGGTTTCCAAGGTGGTATCACTACAAAAGTAGATGGTCCAACCTTCCTTCCAAGGAGTGGCTGGTGGGTTTGAACCGCCAGCCTTCTGGTTAGCAATCAGATGCCTTAGGCACTATGCCACCAGAGCTCCCTAATGACAGTTCCTGGTATAAATAAGGAACTCAAAAATGTCAGAAAGAAACATTATCATAAATTGAAGAGACACTGTAGTAATTATTAACATTCAGACATTATGCAGGTAAATGTATCACTATTAGCTAAACCAAACAGTAAATGCCTATATGAGAGAAAAAAAGAGCAAAGGCATAGAAGAAGAAATACAGCTCAACCTGATTGTTGTCATCTCATTGCAAGCTATAAGACTGGTTTTTCCACAATGCACTGGTACCAATGAGATCAAGACTGATCTTTTAATTCACTGGCATTTGTGGTCCTAACCATTCATTGTCATCTTGGAAACTCTTAGAACTGTGATGGCGGCTGCTAATTTCCAAACTTCAGGAAACCTGAAATGCCACTGTAAGGGCTGCCCAGGGACATACTCGGCAGGAATATTCTGTCAATGTTTTGTTATCTTAACAAGGTTATTATTGTGTTTTCTTGACAAGGATCTGTTTCAAGTTTCTGCTCTATATAGAAGACTAGGTATGGAGGAAAGAAAACACCCAAAGAGCAAGGCAGCAAACCATTACTATCTGCCATAAAACTGACAAATAATGCTAAAGTACTGAAAGCAGGAACAGGTTATTCTTTGGTGTGTCTGTTTGTATGTTTCTTCTTCAGTGATATTACTGTAACATCCTTCTATCACAAGCGCATACACTTATTCAATCTAATAGCATTCCTGCAAAAGCACGTGGATCTTCAAGATTACAACCTCTCCTAGGAAAGAAATAAAAGAACAACAGAGACAAAAGAACCAAGTGTTGATATGTTCAAAGGGAATATTGTGGTGTACTGCAGTCTTGTTATTATCAAGTAAGGAAATCTGGTCTCTGGGACAGTCACAGTGGGCCAGGTTGAAGAAAATGCTTCAGAAAATTCCATACCTCTGAAACAGAGGAAGTCATGAGATAGTGAGTTGCCTTAATCTTTAGAACGACTTGTGACTACCCACAGAAACCGTCTCTTCACAAATAGTCACATTCCTGATGGAATTCCGAACAGACTTCCCCTGAAAAGTCACTTTCAGGAACCACCAGATGCCCTACAAGCACAGAACCAATCACATGCCCACTATATAACCAGGCTTCCTGAGGTGGCAGTATTGAGTCAAAAGCACCAGCAGGGATTCCAACCATGACTCTTGAAAACCAAGACATGTCAACCTCACACTGCGCAAGCTTCCTGGTGACATCACCTTGACCAAACAAAATGAACTCCGACTCCACCTTGGAAACTCAACGCACGTGCACCCTGCTTTACATACCCGCCTTTTCCCCACCCATTGCCAGAAATCTGATGAATTTCTGTAACTCCCCTATTTCCCTAAAACCTGTAAAACCCTGAAGCCACTCCCCTTAAGAGAGATAGTTGCTTTGGGGCTCTTTAGCCCACACTGTCTCCATTTTTACTTGCCAAGTAAAAATAAAGAAACTTGCTTGAGAAACGTTTTGCCATCTCTGTTTTTATTAGAGATAGACAAGGACCCTTTGAGTTCAGCTAGAAATCTTTAATCCTTTTCTGTAACACCAGCATCTCAAAATCTGAAAGTTACTAATACAAATGTGTCGTATTTCTGAATCATGCCATCCCTTCTTGAAAATGGAATCTGCAATTTTTAAGATTCTTCCATAATCATCTCCAGTAAATTGAAAGGCACTGATTGTAATATTCCAACCACCTGCTTTAATTCTCAAGGCTGTTTCATATTTCAAAAGTTATTTTGTAAGACATTGTTTATAGTCTTGATCCCTCCTCATCTGCCTCTGTCAGAATATTCATCCATCAATCACAGCCTCTCATCTCTTTCATGTCTTCCCCATTTTGTGGTCGCCTTCTAATACGCTCATATCTCCCCTCTGGTGACACTTAATTAGTTGTCTGAACAACCTCCCCCACCCCCCAGTGGACCTTTCTCTGAGAATTGCTTCTTCCCCATATTCAGTGTATTAACAACTGGCCCTTTGCAACGTAATACGTTATAATGAGATTGGACCAAGTGTGCATAACTGACTCAAGATCAGGCAGAGTCCCTTTTCCAAACCACATCTGGTCACAACTGAATCATGTTAGGATGGTCGTTTGGCCCATGTTCAGAATACCTACTTACTTCTTTGGAAGGCTGTGTTTTAGACTTGAGATTCTACTATCAAGTTGTTCATGACTTCAATGGAGAAAATGAAAGCCCTGGTAGTTCTTCAGCACCGTGAACACTCAACAGCAGATCAGGCAAGTCTGCGAGGAGAGGGCATGAGGAGGCCATGGGAAGCGTAGCGGAAGCTGGAGCAAGAGATGGTCTTGATACCGTCCTCCTCTCTGCAGCTGTTGACACATCCTTGACCTTGATTCTCATGACTCATCATCCACATCCTCCACCATTTACAAACATTTTCCTTTCTAGTTTAAGATAGTCCTGTCCTACTACTTGCAATCTCAAACGGCCTAATATATCCCCCATTCTTAAAACAAAAGAATAAAAAGTCCTTTAACTGGTTTCCTTCTGATTTTACTCTCTGTGTTTCCCTGTTGCTGCCTAATTCCTTGGAATTGCAATTGCTGCCCCATATTCTCTCCAATCTGAAACCTTGTTTCTGTCCCCAGCACATTATTGAAACTCACACACACACACACACACACACA
>NW_006921594.1:25019437-25022729 GCF_000298275.1 Orycteropus afer afer
GGCAATCTACTTCTGTAGTGATACTGCCTGGGAAACCCAAGGAGGGATCGCTATGAGTCAGATCCAGCTTGACAGCAGTGAGTTTGGTTTTTCTGGTTTTCACAGGATGGATCAGAACCAATGTGGCAAAGCACAGTTTTGCCTAGAAGGCAAAGGATGATAGGTCAGCTGATCACTTCAGAGCACTTCAGAGTGTGTGAACAAATGAAGTGGGAAAGGAATGAATAGTCACATTTCCTAGTTTTTATATAAATCATATTGATGATGGTCATTTAACACCTGTAGTAGGCAGAATTCTAAGGTAAGGCCCATGATTCCCACCCCTGCCTAGTCTCCTCTCTTGGGCATGAAGTAAACATACTCCTGTGACTAGGTTATATTAAATGGGAAAGGCAAAGGTATTCTGAAGATACAATAAAATGCCAGCTTACTTGATTTTGACGTAATGAAAAAGGAAATTATTGTGCTTAGACCTGATGTAAACAGGTGAAAGTCCCTAAAAAAGAAATTGACCCCTTCCTACACAGAGAGAGTCTCCCGCTAGCCTTAAAAAGTAAAATGCCATTTTGTAAGAGGGCCCATGGAAGAGCCACTTGACAAGGAACTGTGAACAGCTTCTAAGAGCTAAAATTTGACTCAGTGCTCACACTTTTCACCAACCAGGCAAGTTTCACAAGAGAAGTAAGCCCAAGTGGGCTAAAGCATCATATATATGAATTAACATCTCCTCTACACCTCTAAACGGGTACCAAAACCAAGCTCACTACCATCGAGTCGATTCTGAGTCATAGCGACCCCTCCTTGGCTTTCTGAGGCAGTATCTCTACAGAAGTAGATTGCCCAATCTTCCTTCTGAGGAGTGGCTGGTTAGCAGCTTTCCAGTTAGCAGTCAAATCCCTTAGGCACTATGCCACCAGAGTTCCCCCTCTAAGAAGGTACCAATTATAAAGCATCCTTGGGAGAACTGAGAAACTAATCACCCCGATGAAGAAACCTGGCTTAGAAATGCAACTACACCATTCGATGATCACTTTTTAGACCTGTAAATACTTGATAGTCATATATAAGAATAAAGTTTGGTGACAGCATGAAGCAGTATTTAAGTTCATTTGAAATACAGGAGACCTGCATTTCTTGGCAGTAATCCGTTGTAATTTGGTAAGCAAAGAGGCCACGGTTCTGACTAGCAGTTTACACAGTTTGCCATTTCTTCTAGTGCTATGTGCCCCAACTTCCGACAAAAGCCGTGACATACAGCATGAAGGCCCATAAATACACCTCAGGACCTCGAACAAGGAATGCTCTGTTTTGTTCTTGACATGGTCCTGACTCTCGCATGGCTATTCTAGGGGTGATTTCCTCCCAGGGCTCGAATCTATTTAACATAAAGAACATAAGAAATTATTTCAAAAAGCTTATTAATCCCCAATAATCTCTATAGGCTTTTCCAGGAGTCCATTAGAACCACAAAACAAATCTCTGGATATAATGACTCCATATTACAACAAGAATCCGTGAAATAAATAAATAAATAGCACTTACGGAGTTCTGACTCTGTGCTCAATAAACACAGTGGAATATCAATATACAAATATTTGGTGGTCTCTCATTTAAGCCTCACAATTTCACCTATAATGCAAGTATTATGATTCCTCTTTCATAAAGTATGAAACTGAAGCTCAGTGACATTAATTTTCCAAGATCACACAGGTAGTATCATCAAATGCAGGGTTTAATCTTGGGACTCCCTGATTCAAAACTCTGATTCTTCCCACAACACTAGGCTACCCAACCTGAGTTTTCTGTATTTCCAGAAGACACATTAGTGTGGTTCTGATTGACTTATTATCTATCATCATGCTTTCTAAGAAACTTTTGGACTAGTGGAGCCATATGGAATTACTGTGCAGTTCAGAAGATGTGAGAGTGTAAGATCACAGGACTCAGAGTACACAAAAACTTAAAAACTATAATGAGTATGTAAGCATTACATCCATTTGGATGTTTCAGCTACTTGTAAGGAAACTTGCAATCCTTAATATATATGACAGAACTTCAGAACACTACAAAACAGTTTCAGGTATTATCTAGTCTTTCAAATACATATTTTACATGCATGTAACACATTTGAGTTGGTGTATTTTATTAATATTTTAAATACACTCCTAGTGCCCTAGTACACGTTCTCTAGAATCATTGGGGAGTGCAGTGCAATCAGAAGGAGGAGGGGAAAAAGAGCTCCAGAGCAGCTTATTAACCCCAGGTTTTGATCTCTGTGCTTATGAAAGCAACAGAATCCCAGGGGTCAATCAGCTTCTCTTGTAGAAAAACCCAGAAGGGACAGAGCCAAAGCCAAAGCCCGCAACCCTCAAATCACCTCTCTGTCATGGTCACTTATACTCGGGGACTCAGCTGGCTTTTAGACACCACACAGACAGGTTGTGTCACATCTGATAATTTAAGGAATGAATGACCTCATCTAATTATCATGCATGGTTTGCTCTGTGATGAGTTACCATTCCCCTATGTTTATTTATTACCATCGGGTATTAATATAAATTTTAAACAATTACTCAGTAGGCCGACCTTGACACCCATGTATCAAGCTCCGGGGAACTCAGCTACACACACACAATAAAAATGTGCCTTGTGAAAATTAATCCTGATCTTTACATTTATATAGACTAGAAAATCAGGTGTTTCGAGAGACAATCAAGCATCCAATATGTTTAATTTAGAGCAATCTGGAAACCCTCCATTGTGTCCATCCTCCCGAGGCTTCACATGGCCCATGCATTTGAGATTCCTAACGCTGATGCAAGTTTAAGTCAATTCTAATTTAACGGCATGGAAAAGGAGAGTTGGTATTTTTAAAGTGGCAAATGTCCTAAGAATTTTACACATTACTTTCTGTGGCAAATGTCAAAATGACTGCCATAAAGAGGCAGTTTCTGGTACATGAAAACTTGTCACGTCAATGGGCTATCATTAAGTCATACTCACTAGTCACGGTATTAATGTATAGTTTAGTCTAAAACATCTTTTTCTTCCACCAATTGCTCAAAATTGTGCAGCAATTTATTTGTTTTTTTCTACCAACAATAGTGTTTACGAAAAGTTGTCCTCCATTTATATTGTAAAGTGAAGGGATGGAGTTGTTGTTGTTGTTGTTAAGTGCCGTCGAGTCGTTTCTGACTCATACCCCATGCACAGCAGAACGAAACACTGCCCGATCCCGCGCCAGCCCCACAATCCCTGCTATACTTGAGCCCATCATCGCAGCCACCGTGTC
>NW_006921594.1:25030304-25043468 GCF_000298275.1 Orycteropus afer afer
AAGGCACTTGACTGCTAACCAGAAGGCTGGAGGTTCAAACCCACCAGCCACTCCTCGGAAGGAAGGTTGGGCAATCTACTTCTGTAGTGATACTGCCTGGGCAGCCCAAGGAGGGGTCACTATGAGTCGGGTCTGCCTCAAGGGCACATAACAACAACAACAATGATTTCCTTAAAGGGCTTATCTTGTTTGACCTCTCTGCAAAACGAAACTGTAGAATGCCTTCTTTTGAAATGCACACTACCTGTCAAAGTATGTGGGAGCTCTGGTGGCACAGTGCCTAAGGCATCTGACTGCTAAACAGAAGGCTGGCGCTTCAAACCCGCTAGCCACTCCTCGGAAGGAAGGTTGGGCAATCTACTTCCATAGTGATATCACCTCAGAAATCCAAGGAGGGGTCACTGTGAGTCACATCCGACTCCACAGCAGTGAATTTTGTTTGGTTTTGGTCACAGTATGCGCTCAAAAAGTATTTGTTAAATAAATGAGCCCTTTCTGGTTTCAAAGTTATTGCTCTCTGAATTTTCCTCCAAACCCATGCAGACATCTATTTCTAATGGCCTAGTAGTAAACACCTACAGAGATGCCGAAAATTCAAAATTATCCCCACCACCACTACACCAACTTGACATTTCTCCTGTGTTCTCTATCCTATGCTGTTTAATGTAACATGATCTACCTGTTAGAAATCTTGGAGTCATCTTCAATTCTTCCCTTTTCCTGATTTCCCAAATCTTAAAATCCCCAAAGACTCAGTTGGACTTCCAGAGTGTACTTCCTGTAGGTTTCTGTTTTCACTCCTCCACTGCTATGATTCTTTCTTAGATCTTGGGTATCTCACATAACAGAAAGGTTGCGGTAGTCTACTAGTTGCTCTGCTCTGTCTCTGCTTCAAATCGTGACTCTTCACAATCCATTGTCGACCTAGTGTGATTCAGAACATACTACTTTTCTTCCTCCCTAACATAAAAATCTCAGCAGCAACAGAGAATGAAGGCCGAATTTGTTTTGGTATGCAGAGAGGCACCACTAGAAATGTCCATGTGAATACCCTCCCTATCAGGTCAAGCAAGAATATGGCTCTGATGCAAGAATTCCACAAGCTGGACTCAAACCAAAGGTTCAGATCCATAAACATCTCTAGGCACCCATGAGCCCTAGGCCTAACAGGAAACAGTTCATGTTTCTTTAACATACTATGTGT
Source organism: Orycteropus afer afer (assembly GCF_000298275.1). Lineage (NCBI taxonomy): Eukaryota > Metazoa > Chordata > Mammalia > Tubulidentata > Orycteropodidae > Orycteropus > Orycteropus afer. The sequence continues at coordinate 25,031,509 of NW_006921594.1, forward strand.
TTTCCCTCTGTCATACTTTGGTGATCCACTGATTCATTGTAAGCGCAGAGTTGTAAATGTCTTTCTAGAAAACTCTCACTCAATTTGTAGTCTCAGAATGTACTTCAGTGTGCTTAATAATAGCAATAACTTAAATTATATTTTAAAAATGAGATTCACTATTTAAGAGGTCTAAATAGTTTTAAGTGCACTACCTATAATCTAAAATAAGTATTATTTTTTGTTGTTGTTATGTACCATCGAGTCAGACCTGACTCATAGTGACCTCTCCTTGGGTTTCTGAGGCAGTATCACTACAGAAATAGATTGCCCCATCTTCCTTCCGAGGAGTGGCTGGTGGGTTTGAACCACCAGCCTTCTGGTCAGCAGTCAAGTGCCTTAGCCACTATGCTACCAGAGCTTCTAAATATTATTTTTAGTAAAGAGTTTTTCCTGTGTAACCAAGCACACATGAAAAATACAGGACAAAAAAGAAAATGTGAAAAATACCAATTGATACCTTCAACATCTTTCATGAAATTTCATGCCTCTTTAATCTAAGGGCTCCTTTCTCTGCCCCACTGACCCATGTAGCATTCCTCATAGCATTTTCACCACAATGTCTTTTATTACTTTTTTAAAAGAAGAGATTTTGCCAGCATACCCAAACCCATTTATTTTATTGAGCAATTCCTCCTTTAACCCTCAAGATAAGATGTCATTAATGTTTAACCATTCCTTTATATAGCCTGACAGTATGCATCTTAGAGAACAATTTATTAACTGTTTCCTTAGTTTTTCCTAAATATTCCTACAATATGTGAACAAATCTCAAAAGAAACAATTCTTCTAACTCTAAGGCAGTGGAAGTGGAAATGTTGGTTGTGTATTACAGATTTATTGGCATATCAGAATCATTCAACAATTTCCTTACAGAGGAAAACATTCAGTGCTAAGACCAAATCCTCTGAAATATTGAATGAAGGTTTAGGAAAGAAGGATCTGGTATTGAGGATCGTCACAGTTAGCTTGGGGGGCATGAGGGACCGAAAATAAATAAATCAATCAATCCCCATTTGATTTGATGTTATATGCAAGTATTGGTATTTTTCATTAATGGTAATTGTATGTGTGTGCTGATGAGAAGGTGAAAAAAAAAAAAAAACCCAGAATGAATGACATAAATAAAGGAATACAGGAATTATTTTTCTTAGTTTACCAGAGGACCAACATAGTAATTTTTAAATTATTCAGGGAAAAAAAAAATTGCAAATAGACAGTAAGATTCTCCCCAAATATTAAGCATTTAATATGACCAATACTTTATTTTCAATACCACTATTTCTAGCTGAAGTGGGTCTTCCATTTATGATACAGAATGTACAATGTATCCTAATTTGTTTAACTCAGTGGAGCCATACAGTTAAAAGAAAAAAAAAATCAGTAGAAGTAAATGTTAAAGTAACATTTAGCCAGAAATATTCCACTTTCATATGCAAAGAAAACTCCAGATATTGTTTCATATGCACCAGACTGATTCTGAATTATTGAAATTAACAGTAAAAGTGTGTCTGTTTTTGGGGGCCACAATGTCAATCTTTTTCATAACCATACTTATAACTTAGTTTGTATCAATGTAATTAAATAGAAAAAATTTAAGAAGCAACAGCCATTTCCTTGACTTTTAAAAATTTGCTAATAGTAGTTTATTCCTGTATATTGGATTACTACAAATCAAGTAAAGAATATGGGGAAGGGATACCTAAAAATATTTATTTCACAAATAAAATTTTAAAATATGTCCCCTTTATTCCTAAAACATATGTCACATTGCCAAATGTGTTTAACTCTTATAAATTTCAAAGTATCCCATACCTAAATGTTGAAAATAAAATTGCTTAATATGCAAAAATTTAATAGATGCACAACATTCCAAGCATGACAGTTTCTTTCTGATACTTATTTTGTTTAAAAGATGGAAAAACTATCTTTAAAATCATTTCTTTTGTTACTCATCAATTGTGCTAATAATATATCGCCACAGGAATTTAGCATTCCAAACTGCTTTTGTATACAGTATTTCATTTGAGTATCTTGATAAATTGTTCTTAAATGATGGTGTTTAAAAGTAATTTGGATGAGATATAATTTCTAAACACTGTCGTGGACTGGCAGACATCATAAAGCATGCCCACCTGTTAATAAACCTACCTTAGTTAGTTTTTCCTACTGTAGCTTGAAGTTCTAATTTGAAGAAGCTTAAAAAACACATATATGCATATGTGTGATATATAGTATGTATATACATATACATATAGTATGCATATATATATAAATACATATACATGCATGTATATGGATATTTGCACATACTTATAACACTATTAAAAAGAGTCCTATAATAATCTTAAGCAGCTCTGGTGACGTTGTGCCTAAGTCATTTGACTGCTAACCAGAAAGCTGGAGGTTCAAACCCATCAGCAGCTCCACAGAAGGAAGATTGGGCAATCTACTTCCATACAGATTAACTGCCATGGAAACGCAATTGGGGTTGCTATGAATCAGAATCTACTTGATGGCCCTGGGTTTGGTTTTTTTCTTTTTTTCTTTTTTTTGTTAATAATAATATAAATGAGCTAAATTAACTATGCAATGTTAATATTTTGGAACCTCAAGGAGAAGGTAGTAAGTAAAATATTTTTCACAAAATGCTACTAGTTTTATTTCAGTTGACATTTAAATCAATAGTGTTTTTCCTTTAACTCTGCAAACTGACACAACTATTTTCATGTTTTAATGCCCATAAAAGAAAAATGAATCATGTATAAACTATCATGATTTGCCATCACAGTGCAGTTCCAAGTTTACTAGACAGCTACAATATGAAAGGGTTGGGAATAGTGGGGTACCGCTCATAGATAAAGAAGATCTGGTGGTGCTATGGTTAAGGTATTGGGCCAAAAGGTCAGCAGTTCAAACCCACCAGCCATTCCATGGGAGACAGATGAGACAGTCTGCTTGCATAAAGAGTTACAGCCTTGGAAACTCTACAGAGGTGGCCACAATGAGTCAGAATCAAATTAATGGTATTGGGGCACTGGGTGTGGTATTGGTTTTGGCTCGAAGGCAAGCACTCCTGGCAGCATAGTGGTTACGCATTCAGCTGGTAACCAAAGGTCAGCAGTGCAATTCCACCAGCCAATCAGCGGGAAAAAGATGTCGCAGTCAGCTTAGGTAAAGATTTACAGCCTTGGAAACCCTATGGGGCAGTTCTATTCTGTTCTATAGGGTCTCCATGAGTCAGAAGCAACTTGATGGCAATTGGTTTTGTTCTGTTTTGTTGTGTTTTGGCTTATTAACAATCCATGAAAAGAAGGACTCACTGACACACCTGTTAACACAGTATTGATATACACTGGTAGCCCTAAATCAATGTAGACTGGATATATTACAACAGAGTTAGTTCCCCATGGTAAGCAGCTTACGTGCTTTCTGAAATACTACCCCAGACAGCTATTTTATTACAAATAATGGAAGCTCATCACTTTAATAATAATAAAATATTCCTTTATAGAAAGGAAAAATCAAACTCTGATTTTTTCCCAAAAAATTGCCTTTATTTACCTGAGGATTATTTATGCCCATACATGTAAATTCTAAAGGTGATCAACAAATTGGTACATTTGGCTACACTGTATTTAATACATTTAAAACTCCATTTTAAGAATGTAAATAATTTAAAGACATTTATTAGATAATAAGATGAGACTCAGAATAACCAGTTACTTTCTTAAAAACTTGCATCTGTATTGAAAAGTATATAAAAGAACAGAAAACTTCCTACTTTTTTTTATAAAACATTACAGAGAATATATAAATCATGTAATACAGTTTGTATGGGCATACTGTTTTAAAATTATTTTAAAAAGTTGTATCTGAATACTTGTTTCTTATAAATATATGGTTCTAAAATGTAAATACTGCATGTGAATATATAATTTACATGTATTGTTTATGTAGTTCAAAAACGTGCCATGTGTAAAACTCTAGAAGAATGATTACTATATTCTTTTCATCAGTGTTGTAGAAATAATAGAAAGGTGTCCACACACCCACATTTCTTTAAAGAAAAAGAGAGGCAATTTTTTTTTTTCTATTTTTAATATGAACTACCCACTTTAGTTTCTGGTTTCATATTTACTTAAGAAATTAAAATTAAAATACAATTAGTGAAAGTTATGAAAAAAACTGATACTAGAGGCACATTTTACTTCCTTTCTATAAACTATAATAAATTTAGCTTCTTGTAACTTTCCAAAATAGATTACATCCATTTGGAATACTCATACAACCACAAATTCAAATAACTACATTTATACTTATGTATAAACATCAATTAATGTAACATTATGTTCCCACTTATAAAGACATATCTACTGTTGCATGTTTAAACATACACCTGTGGAATAATGAGTGCTGACACGTGATTAAACTGATGGAAACAAACTAAAGATAGGAGATGGGGATTTATTAATGGTAATTGTTTTTGTTTTATGTTCTGTTTAATATTTTATCTCATGATTTATCATAAGGCAAATTTCCTTGAGTATGTGTTATATAAATAGAAATTGCTAAGTGCACATGAGAATAATTATGTCAGTGCTAACACATAGAGAAGATATCCATTCCAGTGCCAAGACATACAGATACTTCTTTTCTATATCCTTTAAACATAAATTTATCGAATAATGGAGGAAAAAAGATATATATCATAAGAATTTGAAGCCCCAAAAGTACTTCATCCTTGATATTTTCTGTGGTACTTTTAATTCTTAGTTATATATTTATAGCAATATATATTATATGAAAATTCCCAATGAACTCTCAGCTAAATCTTCTTGACTGATTGGTATTTTGGTATGACAATGAGATAAAGGTATTTATGTATTACAGTTATAAATGCAATGCTTTAAATATCTGGATTTTAAAAAAAGATTCTAAAATTAAACAGGGAAGATTTAAATTAACATTATAAATTTTGCTGTTCTTGTTAGTTGTTAGTTCTTGTTAGTTACTGCCTTACTGTATATATGTTGTCCTAAATTTTAAAATAGAAGAGTTCTGACATATGTGCCAAGAAATTATTTGTACAAGGAAAAGTTCTTCTTTTTGAAAACTGTATTTTAAAATACCAACATAATATGTGCATAGCATAACATGCAAATGATGTATTTTTCATTTATATATAAACCAGTATGCATTAGGTGGCTGCTACCATATGGTAGATTTATGTTTCACACCTGATTGAGGCAAACATTTCCAAAAGAAACACCTAATCTAATGAAATGATTGTGTCAAAATTACTTTTGTCTGAGGGAAAATAAAAACACTTTATAGTGTTATCTCTTAGAATAATTTAACTATTTTAATCTAGAAGAATATGCTATATTCCATGTAAATGAAGCCAGAAAGCAGAAAATTAAAGGTGCTTAAAATGACATATTATTTGTATTTTATAATAGTAACATTTGAGCCCTTCATATTATTGTAAACCCTTTTTAAGAAGAACACAAGAAAAAAATAAAAACTTTTGAATTACTAACTCTAAATCAGGCCCCACTCCAATTACTGCATAATTAATTTTAGTGTTCTTCCATGTTCTTCCTCTTGTGATGATAAAAACTTCTTATATTACTTTTTTCTCTGAAAAATAGAATTGTCAAGAAACAGGAATTTACTAACGATTTCCTGAGAAATGTGTAAAGATACATATATATACATATATATACATATATATGCACATATTATAAACACAAATAATTTGCCTTCATTGAATGCTATAATCTTGGTTCTCAGTTTTTATAAATTTAAAAATTTCCCTAAGATTTACAATTTATCATGGTTAACTGTATATGAAATCTTTTCTTCCAAGAAAAGCAAATGGAACCACATCATGATGCAAGCAATACTGCATTTTTTCTTATTTCAAGAAGTTTATTCAGAAATCTAACATGAAGTACAAATGTCAACTAACATTTCTCCTCCTCTCAGAGAATAGTATAACTAATTCTTCAAATGAATACATAAAGATGCAGAAGCCTTCCAAAAATATTATTAATATTACCTATAGGAGACCAAGTTAGCTCTACAAAATCTTTCATTAATTTCTTATTTCATAAAATAACTAATGTTTTAGATCATTTATAAGTAACTTAAATTTCTATTGTTAAAATTCAAATTATTTCAAAGAGAAGTAAATGATGTCTTAATTCCTATTTTAGCTCACTAATGCTTTTACTTCTGGTCCCTTGTGAATTTCTGACCATGAAAAGAGAGTTAGTTTAATTTCAGGAAAGCATTCATTGCAGATGTCCCTCTTACATTAAGGATTTTCACATTAATATTTTACTACACTATGTTCAGGTTGATTTGGCTCTATTTTTAAAGGTCATAGTTATCCCCAGTGATAGGATGATGTATTTTCCCCAAATGATAGAAATATTGATAACTGTCAGTTTAAAGCAATACTTTTTAAAAATGTGTAAACTGCACACATTTATAACGTTACTCCTTTTCAAAGAACCACTTCTTTATGTGAAGAAAACACAAGTGAATCCCTTGAGTTTTCATTTTATAGGCCAAGCTACAAATAGATCGAAAATTAAATGAATGAAAGTGTAATTTTTTTCTTAAGAGTGATTAATTTTGAAGCATCTTTAGGGTAACTCTTACTCTTTATGTTTCAAAATACCCAAATGGACCATTTTGCCAATTAAATGAAGATCTACAGATGGCATTTATCCTTTTGCTCCATAACAAAAAAGATCTGCAATCATTTTTATGGAAGATTATCTAAGGAGAAACATTACTGTAAATCAACGACCAAAAAATCAGACACTCCCCCTTCTCCGGCTGAGAACGTGCATCTCCAGCTTCTTGCACTGACACCTAAAGTAATAAACATTTTAAGCCGAATCCTTAAATAATAGCTACAGGGTCTCAATTGGTACAGATTCACTGTTAGAATCCACCCAAAATTCCAGTATTGAGCACTCAAGCAACAAAGGACAGCAAATAATTCCCAACAGCATGAATACCGGGAAGGCTACCTTGGGCTTTGTTTTTGTTATGTAAAATGCATTAAAGTGACTCATCCACTTAAGATTTCCCAGTCTTAGAATCTTTAAAGTAGCTTCAAGAACCAAAATAAATGCTTTTCCAGAATGCCTGATAAGCTACAACGCATTTTAAAATATGTATCTATTTATCTGACTTTGATTATTTTTCCAGTATAGGAATGGAGAAAAATATTATTTCCCATTCCCTTACTGCCGTGAGATTGCAGCTACCTTTAACCGCCTTATTACTAGGATAGCAACGAGGTTTATTTATTTATGTAATGGAAAAGTTATTTTAGATATGTGAAAAAATAAGAAGAGGACAAAAATGCAGGAGATTCTGGACACGCTCAGTCCCTCCCTGAAGAATAGGTTGTATTCATTCTAAGAACAGGAACCGCGGGTCTGTGGGCACTAAGATGTTTCGAATAAAGGGTAAAGGGGCCAGGAGCGCGTGGCCTCATACCTGCGAGCCAGGCTGCCCGGCACACTGGGGCTGCGGGGAGCAAAAGCATGCTTCCCATCCAAGAGGTAGTCGAGTGCACCTAGCAATTTAGGATCTACACGAGTTTCGACACCATAGCAATTAGCATCTTCGAAGCCAAGTGCGGAGTAAGTCAAGGCTACTCTGTCAAGCCAGAAACTACCTATTTGTAAAATGCCTATCCAAAACACAACTTTTTATTGGACTAGGTTTGATGCGAGCGTGTTATCTGGATGGAAACTTTTCCACTTAAGTCTCAAATCTTCTTTCAGATATGGGCCGAGGGGCCGTGAGTGCTCGCAAACGTTTCCCAGGACTGCCTGATCCCTCCGAGGCGACGGAGTCGCCGGCTCAGCGCGCTTTCCGGCGGCGAACAGCACGCGCGCCGCGCTCGGCCTCCCCAGATTCAAGCCCGCCTCTACGGCCGCTCGCTCCCCACCCCCACGGGCGGAGCAGCCCCGCAACTCCGACAAGGGACCCCCGCCCCAGTCCCAGCTGCGCCCATCGTCCCCCGCTGCCCGCCCTCCCCGGCCTGGCCCGCCGACTTACGTGACAGCCGAAGGGAACGGCTCCTCCGACGAGGGGCCGATCAGCAAAGATTGGAAAAGTGTCAGAGTCAAGGCCAGCAGGCAGCCAGCAGCCATCTTCGCGATCGAAGATCAGTCCCCCCTCCCTCCCCAACCCGGGGAAGGAACAGTCTTGGAAACTGCTGGCGGAAGAAGGGGAGCACACTCTTCCCCGGCCGTGGACGTCTGGAGGGCTGGCGCGCCCGGGCCCGGCACGGACTCGCGCGGAGAGCAGCGAAGGGAACCCGGCGCGGGGGAAGGGGCGGCGGCGGGCGAACCCTCTAGCGCGCGTTGGTTGCTCGGCGCCGCCACTGCCTCGCCTCCGCCGCCATCAAGGGAGACTTTGGAAACAGACCTCGGCGAGCCCGCCGGCGCTCAGGCTCTCTCGCTTTGGCTCTCTTCGTCGCGGCTTCCTCCCTGATTTATTCCTCTGGTTGCCTTGGAGCAGAAGTAGGCGGAGGCGGGGGCGGAAGAGGGGTGACGGCGCTGGGCACGGGGGTGGGGGGCGGGGGTGGATGCAGGAATGGGGGGATGGCAGGCAGAGAGACTTGTGCAAGGGAGAGGCTCCGTCTGGCTTCTCTGGGCAAGTCAGAGGGAGGTGGCTGGGGGTGGGCAGCGGGAGGGCTAGGCGTCAGAGCAGCCCTCCATACAAGGCAGAAAGGAACTCCCAAAGTCGGCGTCGGCTTGCTTCGGCTGCCCGCGGTGCGAAGGAAAAGCGGACCCAACCCCGCGGGGCTTTCAGGAGACAGCCAACCGCGGAGCGGGCTCCAGCCTAGTACTTGGCTCGCGATCCTCGGGGGCTATTTTTGCACTTGAAGGCAGCGTTCTCCCAGGCGCAGAATCCACTGCCTGCCTAGGAATCGTGGGGAAGTGATTTGACAACAAATGTAGGAGGGGTTTGTATTGCATTTTAAAGCACCGCTATTAACTCCCTACCAGGTGGCACTCTTTGCCCACTAGTGCCAGAGGTTAGAGCGTCCGGCAGGGGTGGGTAGCAAGAGCGTCAGCGCCCCATGCCCAGGTACAGTTCACCTGGGGACGGACAGGGAAGGGTCTGATGCTGTAAAATCTCCCTAGTCCAGCGGTTCTGTGGAGCAGAGGGAGGGAGGGACATATTCTCCACCCAGGAAAGAAAGTGCTGCAAGAAGGGCTTAGTAATATCCCAGTAGGACTGCTTCCAAAATGTTCCAAGCGCCGCTGCTCAGGCCACTGGGCTGCCCTGCCTGACGACGCTGCCGCAAGCGGAGTTCACTTTGTCAGCGTGAGGGCATGAGAGGGGCAAGCTTTAGGAACAGGTGGCACCGCGAGAAAAGCGCCTGATGTGTGGAAGCAGCTTTAAGGGAGGGGGAAAGAGCTGGGCAGCCGCAATGCCAGAGGAGTTTTATCTCCATTCCCAGGAAAAGCAGAAGTAGAGCACGCGCAGGCCTTCTCTTAGAGAAAACAGAGGGGTCTTCGCTTAGGCATCCCCGCCCAGCATAGGCCTCCTTTAGGAACTAGTGGCCCAGGGTTGGAATGATTTCCTTGAACATTTTAAATTCTTAAAACTCTCTCTAGTATATTAGAACACTAGACATTGAAGCATAGAGAATACCATTCAGGTTGTCAAAAGTGACCATGTGAAAACGCTGTAATGATTGGGGTGGCTGTAAGATTTTGAATTAATTATCCCTAAGTTCCTGGAGCTCGGTGGCACAGTGGTTAAAATGCTCTGCTGCTAACCAGAGGTGGAGAGTTCGAATTCATCAGCTCTCTGTGGGGGAGAAAGATGCGGTAGTTTGCTTCCCAAAAGATTTTCTGCTTTGGAAACCCATGGGCAGTTCTACTCTGTCCCATAGGGTCGCTTTGCTTATCAACTCGGCAGCGGTGAGTTTACCGGGAGTTAGGAAGAAGAAAGGCCTTTATTAATTTGGAATTGATTTTGCAGCTCTCCAAGGCAATCTCTCAAAATAGAGAAGACTAATAATAATAGCCAAATTTGTAAAATGCATGTGATTTCATAGTTTTTGGCCCAGTGATTTGTCCTTCCTCTTGTGTGCTTTTTTTATGCTTTTTTTTTTTCCTTCTTTCATGTTCTCTGCATCTGTATCTCCTTCTTTGTTTCTGTCTTCCTACTCTGAGTGGCCTCACAAAAGGCACCCCTTGGCTGTTTACCTTAGTTTGTTTTATGCTAGGCGCAGAGAGTGGCAGCAGGAGCTCCACAGATAAGGGATAAAGTGGAAGTAATAGGATTGAAAACTAGAGCTAGAGATGGATATTTTATATTAAGTGGAGATAGCTTTCCACTCCAAAATTAGATAATCAAATAGACCAGTCTTTTTTTTTTTTTTCCTTCAGTTTCTAATGATGCAAAAGCAGGTTTTCCTCCCCAGCATGAGGATTAAGAATAGCAGAATTAGATGCCCATTATTGTCTGTGTGATATGTTGGTATCATAATAGCTGCACTACATAAAAATATTATAATATATTCTGTCAATTATTTCAATAAAGAATCCAGACTTCCTACTATGGCACACTGTTCCCAATTTTATATCTTCAGGAGTAAGTGCTTAAGGAATAAGAGAATGTAATAAAGTTCCAGAGAAGTATGTCAGCCTTCATTATTAACTTTGTTGGCCTTTGAGCCAATCTCAATTTCTTTGGATCACTCTGATGAAGCACTGCATTCTCCAATAACTGGAGCTGTTGAAGAAACATTGCTTCTACAGTTCTTACTGAAAAGGTTAGTTCTCAGTTGTAAGCCTATATCATAGTTTAATATTCTGTCGTGAGGTTTGCTACTAATTGCTTTTCATCCATCTAAACCTTTTTAATGAGGATATTCAAAATGTGGTTTCTGTTTTTCCTTATGTGAGGGAGCTGAAACAAGACCATTTTCACACTGTAATATTATGCTTCTGTTCAATAAACCATAGCCGTCTACAATGCATTGTTTCAGCTCAGTTCTGTTATTTCGGAAACGTTCATAAAAATCAGATCTTGTCCTAATAATTTTGATAAAATTTTGGTAAATCACCAAAGTTTGCCATTCTAGATAAAATGTTTACAAATCATAAGGATTGATGCTAAAACTTTTTGTGTTATGGGCTGGCTGTACGTGAGCAAGAAGTTGCAAATCAATACCCAGCATTCATTCGGGAGCTCTGGTGGCTTAGTGCCTAAGACATTTGACTGCTAACCAGAAGGCTGGCAGTTCAAACCCACCAGCCACTCCTCGGAAGGAAGACTGGGCAATCTACTTCTGTAGTGATACCACCCCAGAAACCCAAGGAGGGGTCTTTATGAGTCAGACACAACTCGACAGCTATGAGTTTGGGTTTTTCTTGAGAATATTCATTGAAGAGGGAATATTTTGATAAGAAAGTAAAGATGAATAGGTGTGACTGAAGAAATTTTTTTACTTAATAAATTATAAAAGTAAGTTTTAAGATGATTAAGTCTATACAAACACTGAGACAAGTTTATGGTTTATAATTTTTTGCTAACTCTCAACCAGTATGACAGCACATATAAATGCTTAGTTTGTTCATGCACAATTCATTTTCAGTATTTAAAAATCAAACAAGAACAGTACAAACCTAACAAATATGAAGTGTTCACTCTTACTCTCTTTTTGCTTTAACTCATAGTATGAATATTGGTAGTATAAAATTCTTGCTAAATATCTAGGAACTTATTTCTGTTTTGTTTTGTTTTGTTTTTTAAATAAGGCAAGCAAAGGCAACCATTGCCATGGAGTCGGATCTGACCCATAGCGACCCCTCCTTGGGTTTCCGAGACAGTATCGCTACGGAAGTAGATTGTCCAACCTTCCT
>NW_006921594.1:25045088-25045999 GCF_000298275.1 Orycteropus afer afer
TTTTTTTTTAAATTTTCTTGATGCAGACATCCAGAGAGAAAAAGAGATCATCTATTAATATTATTTTGATTTTGATAATAGGTTTTTAATATTCTTTAAACAGGGTAAAACATCATTGTAATCTAGCATATTTATATAAGAATTGGAGTATATTATAGATCAAATTGACTTCTGGGATAATATAACTCCTAGCATAGGCTACAGATAATATATAGCTAATCTATTAGATGGATGTTAGTAATAGCATCACAAAACAGTATCACTAGGGGTTTCTTCCTATACAGTGATAAGCATAGGACAGAAAATAAGACAGCAATCATTTTATTCTTATAGCCAAATATTTTAGATTTATGCATTAAAATGCCCACCATTATTTCAAAGAAGACATGTCTATCTGGATAAACCAGTGAACTTACAGTTAAAATCCTATATTCAATTGATAGACGAATAAAATACAGATGATGTTATTGTTATTTATCACAGATGTGAGACGTAAATTTGTTTGGTATTGAGAAACATTTGAAAATCAATACAGAACACAATTTACACAATGAAACTATTTTGTTCAAGATCTAATAAGGTGGTGGGATTAATTCCTAAAGATGGTTGATGATCTGGAAAAATAAAACTGTGATGCCTAATCAGCTAAAGGATGCTGATGAATGCTATCTAATGTTTTACTGTGTTTTTATAATCAGAATTCTGCAAGATTTCATACATTTAAAGCTAAATAAAATCTCAAAACAAACCAATTACCATCAAGTCGACACCTACTCATGGCGACCCCTTGTATGTCAGACTAGAGCTGTGTTCCTTGTTGCTGTTGTTGTCATGTGCCGTCGAGTCAGACCCAACTCATAACGACCCTTCCTTGGGTTTCTGAGGCAGTATCTCTATGGATGTAGATTGCC
>NW_006921594.1:25046889-25047987 GCF_000298275.1 Orycteropus afer afer
TCCTCTTATTTCTCACATGATTAGCAGTCACATTTGTAACACAAGTAGGAATGTTTTTGGTTGGGAGAGCTGTCGATTCCAAAATTAGTTGTCTCTTTCTGGGTTAGTATTTGAAAATATCTTATATTCAAAACTGATATTTCACAGAAGATTATCATAATATTTGTGGCTATCATATGTATTATATCAATTATACATCCTTTGGACTTGATTTGTATGTCAAAATATATAAAATGTTTTCCTTTCAAAATAACAACAAAAATATCAAAGATGAGTTGTCACCATAAACCTAGTTACAACACTTGTGACCACACTGCAACTCAATTTTAACAAATACCCATGGTTCATCATTGTTTATGAACAGAACCCACTTCTGCTTTTTCTCCTTTGTTTCCCCAAGTTAACCAGCAGCCCACTCCACCCCTTCTCCACCCCTTCTTTTGATGTTATTCTTCTCAAACAGACAATAGTTGAGTGTCTATAATGCATTGCCAAAGAGGATTTTTTTAAAAATAGTAAGGAGAAAAGGAAGTAGTAAAATTAGGAAAGAAAAAAAAATCAGAAAAGAGAAAATTAGAAACATGAAGGAGGAAGAATATGAAAGAAAAAAAATGAGTTTTTCATATACTACTGATAAACACAATGCAAGGAAGAAAAAGGATAAAACAGAAATAGCAAGAAACATAAAAGGCAAAATTTACTGAGAATGAAATGAGGGGGGAAGTAGGGGCAACTCTATTTACTTCAATAAACTAAAATGTCTGTGATTAAACAAATGTACTATGTAATCTTCAGTATCTCCGTTTACAGGAAGTGTGAATAGTATTTCAAGATTTTTACTCTAACTTAAAAGTAGAACAAGTTATATGATGTTAATAATTAACAATTTTTTAAAATAAAGTAAATGTCATTAAAGTTTTATATAAAGTACAACTGTACCCTAAGTTTGCAAATTCCTTATGCATTAGACATACCCATAAGCTGTAAATTCAATCATTTAACACTTAAGAATTCTGGTTAAATCATCATAATCCATTTCATACAGAATAGTGGTTTGAATATATCTTAGTTAGCTAGTGCACCTCTCACAGAAATAGC
>NW_006921594.1:25052567-25053659 GCF_000298275.1 Orycteropus afer afer
AATTGTCATTAAGATCAATTAATTGGCATGCAGTGTGGAGGTGCTCACATGTGTTTTATTGATTATGTGAAGGCATTTGACTGTGTGGATCATAACACATTATGGATAACATTGCAAAGAATGGAATTCCAGGACGCTTAACTGTGCTCATGTGGAACATGTTCATCGACTAAGAGGCAGTCATTCAAACAGAACAAGGGAATACTGCATGGTTTTAAACCAGGAAAAGTGTGAGTCAGGGTTGAATCCCTTCACCATGCTTTTTCAATTTGTTCCACTAAGCAAATAATGTGAGAAGCTGTACAATATGAAGAAGAACACAACATAAAGATTGAAGGAAGACTTATTAACACCCTGCAAAATGCAGGTGCCACAACCTTGTTTGCTGAAAATGAAGAAGACTTGAAGCACTTACTGATGAAGATCAAAGACTACAGCCTTCACTATGGATGATATCTCAACAAAAACAACAACAAAAATCTTCACAAATGGACCAAAAAGCAACATCACAATAAACAGAGAAAAGATTCAAATTGTCTAGGATCTCGTTTTACTTGGACCCACAATCAATACTCATGGAAGCACAATCAGGAAATCACATGGCATATGGCATTGAGCAAATTTACTGCAAGAGTCCTCTTTAACTGGTTAAAAAGCAAAGATGTTACTTTGAGGACTAAGGTACACCTGACTCAAGCCATGATATTTTCAATTGCTCATCCATGCGTGACAGCTGGACAATGAATAAGGAAGATTGAAGAAGAAATGATGCCTCTGAATTATGGTGTTGGAGAGGAATACTGAATATACCATGGACTGCCAAAATAACAAACAAGTCTATCTTAGAAGGACAGCCAAAATGCTCCTTAGAAGCAAGGATGGTGAGACTTCATCTGAGGGAGCGGTCCCAGAAGAAGGACATCATGCTTGGTAAGGTAGAATGTCAACAGAAAAGAGGAAGCCCTATAACAGGATGTACTGACACAGTGGCTGCAACAATGGGCTCAAACAGCAGTGATTATGCAGGAGAGATAGGACGAGGCACTGTTTCTTTCTGTTATCCATAGGGTCACTATGAGTCAGAACCAACCT
>NW_006921594.1:25054355-25060890 GCF_000298275.1 Orycteropus afer afer
AGTAGATTGCCCCATCTTCCCTCCAAGGAGTGGCTGGTGGGTTTTGAACCACCAGCCTTCTGGTTAGCAGTCAAGTGCCTTAGCCATTATGCTACCAAATATCAATTCAATGTAACATTAATGTTAGATAATTTTAATATCTTTGATAGTTAAATCATACTGAATCTTGACAGTTTTTCCACATATAAAATCTAAGCCTGTCTCCTCTATGTGTTTTCAGTTGCAAAAGAGTCACCTCAGATTCATGTCACCCCCATGTACAAAAGAAAACAACATTGCCCAGTCTTGTGCCACCTTCATAACCATTGGTATGATCCAGTCCATTGTTGCAGCCATGGTGTATTTTGAGTGCCTTCTAATCTAGGAGACCATCTTCCAGCACTATATATGACAATATTGTGATCTATAGACTTTCTTTGTTTAATTTTCAGGAGTGGATCACCAGATTTCTGTCTCTAGACTGTCTTAATCTGGAAGCTCTGCTGGTTCATGTTCACGATGGATGACCTTGCTGGTATTTGAAATACCTATCGCATAACTTCCCATATCACAGCAACACACAAACCACAACAATAGGGCAAACTAACTGGTGGTGTCTCCTTCACATAGTCCACCTCAAACAAACCCTTTGCCACAGGGTTGATTCTGACTTATAGGTACCCTATAAGACAGAGAAGAAAAAGCTATATTTAAACTTGCATATAAAAAGAAATAATCATTCAGGTCAAGTGTGTTCAAAACCAAACCTGTTGCCATGGAGTAATTCTGACTCATAGTGACCCTAAGGGACAGAGTAGAACTGCCCTATAGGGTTTCCGAAGCAGACTGCCATGTCTTTCTCCCACAGAGTGGCTGGTGAGTTCAAACTTCCGACCTTTTGGTTAGCAACAAAGAGCTTAACTACTATACTACCAGGGCTCCTTCCCAGTGTGATAATCATAGTATATTCATGAAAATACAATAAAATTATAATTCAGATTGGCACATGTACCTATTTATTTGTATCATTTATGTATATGTTACTGTTTATTTTTATGTTGCCATCTTTTTACTTATATAATTACTGTAATATTTATGATATTGAAGTATGTGAGGCTATAAAGGACATTTGCATTCATTAGATATATCAACACTCCTTTACATTTAATCACTGGCTAGAGCTATTCATTGCTCCATATATTGTTCTTCCATAAATAGTAATACTTCAGTAGGACACCCTCATACTACTGATGGTTTCCCATTCATTGGAGATGAGAAAGACGGATAAAAGAATAAAATATTCTCACTTTGATCAAGTAAATATGAAACTTTTTAAAAATGAATATGATAAAACCAGAAAATTAGATGAATACAATGCATAACACAATACATTTCATTTTGGTATCTTCTATTAAACCCTCAAATACACAGTGTGTGAAGAATTTGTTATTTTATTTCTCAATGGAAAATTAAAATAATTAACTTATTTTAATGTTTTCTGTTAGGAATATTTTTTCAAGTTAAAAGTACTTCCTAAACAATAAAGCAAGTGGAAGAAATGACAAGATAAAAGATAAAAGAGCTGAACAGAAGATTTCAAAGAGCAGCTCAAGAAGACAAAGTCAATTATAAAATGTGCAAAGAACTGGAGTTAGAAAACCAAAAAGGAGGAATACACTCGGCATTTCTCAAACTGAAAGGACTAAAGAAAAAAAAATTAGGTCTCAAGTTGTAATATTGAAAGATTCTATGGGCAATATATTGAATGATGCAGGAAACATCAAAAGAAGATGGAAGGAATACAAAGAGTCACTGTACTAAAAAGAATTGTCAGTGTTCATCCATCTCAGGAGGTGGCATATGATCAAGAACAAATGGTATTGAAGGAAGAAGTTGAAGACGCACTGAAGGAATTGGTGAAAAACAAGGCTCCAGGAATTGACAGAATATCCATTGAGATGTTTCAACCAACAGAAGCCATGCTGGAGGCACTCACTTGGATATGCCAAGAGATTTGGAAGACAACTACCTGGCCAACTGACTGGAAGAGATCCGTATTTGTACCCACTACAAAGAAAGGAGATCACACAGAATGTGGAAATTATCAAGCAATATCATTAATATCACACACACAAGTAAAAGTTTACTGAAGATAATTAAAAAATGGTTGTAGCAGTATGTTGACAGAGAGCTTCCAGAAATGCAAGCTGGATTCAGAAGAGAATGTGGAATGAGGGATGTCATTGATGACATCAGATGGATCTTGGCTGGAAGCAAAGAATACCAAAAAGATGTTAATTTGTGTTTTATTGACTATGCAAAAGCATTCGATTGTGTAGATCATAAGAAATTATGGATAACATTTAGAAGAATGGGAATTCCAGAACACTTAATTGTACTCATGAGAATCCTGTACATAGACCAGGAAGCTGTCATTCGAACAGAACAAGGGGACATTGCATGGTTTAAAATCAGGGAGGGAGTGTGTCAGGGTTTTATCCTTTTACCATACTTATTCAATGTGTATGCTGAGCAAATAATCCGAGAAACTGGACTACATGAAAATGTGGCATCAGGATTGGAGGAATACTCATTAACAACATGAGATACACTGATGATACAACTTTGCTTGCTGAAAGTGAGGAAGACTTGAAGCACTTACTGATAAAGACTGAAGACTACAGTCTACAGTATGGATTACATCTCAATATAAGGAATCAAAAATCCTCACAACTGGGCCAATAAGCAGCATCACGATAAATGGAGAAAAGATTGATGTTGTCAAAGACTTCATATTACTTGGTTTTATAATCAACAACAATGGAAGTGGCAATCAGGACATCAGATGACATATTGCATTGGGCAAATTGGCTGCCAAAGACCTCTTTCAAGTGTGATGAGCAAAGATACTTCCTTGAAGACTAAGATGCACCTAAACCAAGCCACAGTATTTTCAATCACCTCATATGCATGTGAGAACTGTACAATGAATAAGGAAGACCGGAGAAGAGTCAATGCTTTTGAATTGTGGTGTTGGTGAAGAATACTGAAAATACCATGGACTGCTAAAAGAACTAATAAATCTGTCGTGGAAGAAGTGCAGCCAAAATGTTCCTTTGAAGCAAAAATGGCCAGATTTCATCTCACCTACTTTGGTCATGTTATCAGAAGGAACCATTCCCTGGAGAAAGACCATGCTTGGTAAAGTGGAGGGTCAATGAAAAAGGGGAAGGCCCTCAACAAGATGGATTGACACAGTGCCTGCCACAACGGACTCAGGTATAGCAAGGATCATGGGGCTGGCACTGGACTGGGCAGTGTTTCATTCTGTTGTACATAGGGTCAATATGAGTCAGAGATGACTCGATGGCATCTAACAACAACAACAACAAACTAATTAGGAATAAAAAATACAGTAAATTACAACAAACAAAGAAGTATTCTAAAAAATTATTCCAAACAATTTCTTCAGTGTTGTGAAACATTGACTGCATTTTCATCATAGAAAATAACATACAGATTATAATTAGAGACTTCAGCATATATTTTAAGTTTTATTTAGCTTCAATTGTTGGATCTAGAATCCCCATTTCTAATCATAAAGTCTAAAGGACTTCAAATTACATTTTAACTAGGAACTATAGAAATACCAATTAATGTGGATTGATGATCATAATTTCATTAATAGTATCAATATTAGTTTATTACATTTCAATTAAGAAAAAAAGCTAAATTATTTTCTTTATCATGTAGCATATATGAGCAAATGTGTAAAGGAAATCTAAAAAAATATATTGTCTGATGCAAACTAGAAACATAGTTGTATGTCATCATTTATTTGCTCATGGTCAGTCCATTAGTTACCTATTAATTTCTTATTAAGAGTTTGCAAGAGCTAAACATGTTGATAGGAATCATATACTTCATAAATCTGCATGTATTTATTATCTGGCACCTGGATATCAAGTTAAATATGCAAGTGTACATGTTATATCCAAATGTTTGTAGGAGGTGTCAGCATATTTTTCAATCTTTGGGTGTGATACCCTTTGTTATAACAAAAGCAAGTTTTCAAAACTTGAAAGTTGTGTCCAGAATGCCAGGTCAAGAGCCCTTGTTAATGACATTAAGGCAGCTGCTTTGGAAAAGGTTAAACAGTTATCATATGATCCAATAATTCCACTCCTAGGTATATACCCAGAAGAATGAAAATGTATGTCCAACCAAAAAGTTGTTCATGATTGTTCATAGCAGTATTACTCATAACAGTCAAAAAGTAGAAACAATCGAAATGTCCATCAATTCATGAATAGTAGGTAAAATGTGGCATATCCATGTAATGGAATAGTATCCAGCAGTAAAAAAAGAATAGAGCAATGATACATTCTACAATGGGGATGAACCTTGAAAACACTATGCTGTGAAAAAGGCCAGGTTTACTGGTCTAATGAAGCCTGGTGAGACCCCCGAGACTATGATATCTAATTGCCCTTCAGGCCTGGTACTGAACTCGCTCCTGTGGCTTCCAGCCAAGCAACAGGCATGTGGGGTGAACATTTACACCAGGTATATACAATCCTTAGAACCATCAATCATGGGAGAACAGAAGGGCAGTGTCTTTACAGGGAGATAGCTCAGGGGGCAAGAATACATAGGAAAGAAGAACACATGCAAGAGGTAACTACAGGAAGGAAATGGGAGAGAGCTGTTACATTGTGGGGATTGCAGTTAATGTCATGAAACAAAATGTGTATGTACTACTGTATGGAAAATGAATGTGCTCTGTATACTTTCACCTAAATCACAATACAAATTTAAAATTTAACAACAACAACAACAAGTACTAAAACAAACAAACAAAAAACACAACATTGTTAACTGAAAGGAGCCAGTCCAAAAGACAACATATTTAAATGATTCCGTTTACATGAAATATCCAGAGTAGGCAACTCCATTGAGACAGAAACTGTATTAGTTGTTGCTTAGGCTAGGGTGGGGTGTAGAGTGGAAATGGAGAGTGATTGCTAATAGGTATGGGGTTTCTTTTTGGAGTGATGAAAGTGTTTTAATATTGATAGTGTTAATGGTTGCACAACTTTATGAATATATTGAAAACCATTGAATTGTATACTTTACATGGGTGAATTATATGGTTTATCAACTGTATCACAATAAAGTTGTTATATAGAGAAAAGAAAAATAAAGAATCCTTACAATTAGTTTAGAAAATGTCATAACATGAGGAAAATGCTCAGATAGAAAAATGTAGAAAATGCCTGCTTCAATACTAGACTGCAACTCTCATAGACTATATTTATTCAAGTATCAGAAATGTAGTGGGCACTGAATAAACATAAAACCCAAACCAAACCTACTGCCATTGACTCTATTCCAAAGGACAGATTAGAACTGCCACTATAGTGTTTCCAAGGCTGTAAATCTTTATGGAAGCAGATTGCCTCATCTTTCTCCCAGAGAGTGGCTGGTAAGTTCAAACCACCAACTTTGTGGTTAGCAGTCCAATGCTTTAACCATAACCCCACAAGCGCTCCTTAATCGATAAATACACTATGAATGAAAAAAAGCAGGTCCGGATAGGACTTGAGAATTGGCATGTCAAGCAAATATGCAAGTGATACTAGTTATGCTGATCAGAAAACTACGCATTAACAGCTATCTGTATAACCTCCACGGATTCCAATTCATGGCAACCCCATTGCACCGAGTAGAAGTGCCTCCTAGGGTTTCCAAGGCTATAAATCTTTATGGAAGCAGACTGTGACATCTTTCTCCCACAGAGTGCCAGTGGGTTCAAATCACTGATATTTTAGTTAGCAGCTGAGCACTTTAACCACTGCTCTACCAATATTTCTTTAACTACGTGTATAGTTGTGTATTATTCATAAAGTGAATGTTTATCAGTAGGAGATGAAGCGTGCTACAAAAACAGTAGAAGAGGTAATAGGAAATTACTAAATACTAATTTTGCAAGACCATACGCTATTTTAGAGCAAGGCTTCTAAATCTTCATATGGAGAATGATGAGCCAGTGATGAGAGCTTTATTACCAAGTGTTACTATCACCTTAACACCAATTCCCCAGTTAAATTGCCTGTCAGATCTGCTGGTCCCTTTCATGTCTCAAGGTCATTGATAGTAGCATATGCCAAAATCAGCTCTAGCAACACGTGAGGCCAAGTTGGAAGTCTGTTCTTCAATGTAAGAATTAAGGTGTGTTAAAGGCCTAATTCATCCAAAACATATACCTATAAAGGCATCCACTACTCTTACTTAGCTTAAAACTCTATCAGATTTATTAAATTAGATTATTTGAGAAGTGCTTTAAAATGCACAAGCCATCCAGTGCAGAAGCACCTTTCCTGTTAACACATGAATGTCCATTTACTGTTACTAAAAATCAGTTCCTGAGATGTGCTACTATCACCTTGAAGGAAAATTTCCAGACTCTAAGAAAACCTGTTTTGCTTTTTAAGAAAAGTCAGTAGAGATTTGAATCAATGTAAATATTTCACTCTGAAGTCAAATGATTAAAATA
>NW_006921594.1:25061455-25064798 GCF_000298275.1 Orycteropus afer afer
TAAGAGTCAGATTCGACTTCACAGCAGTGAGTTTGGACTTAGAAAATTTTAGGGAATTAAAATACAGACTTTTGGAAAATACCCAAACCAGTGAGGAAAAAGATAGAAAAATGTGTAATAGACGTGGGACAGAGTGAAAATATCTAACATACATGTAATTGGAGTCCCATAAAAGGAGATGATGGAGCACAAGTGGAAAGAATGGCTGAGAATTTCTGAAACTGAAGAAAGACATAAGCTCAGAGATTCAGGAAGCACCCTGAAGCCCAACAGTGTAAGTAGGCCCCAGCTTACCATGGGTTCTGTTCCAATGATCCCATCAAAAGTTGGTTCTGATGTAAGTCAAATACCTCATTTTTTTTTCAGTTTTCCTTATTATTGTCTTTGTATTATCAGTATCTTTATAAATACCATCCTTATTTGTCTTTGCAGGTCAGCATGAGAATGATAACATCAGCAAAATACTCATTACAACATTGCATGTAGTACATATTACTAACAAGATGCATAGGAAAAAAGAAAACAGTCTTTTAAGAATGGTTCACTGTAACTCAAGCACATCTTAAGGCTGGTACTGCCTGTATAAATAAAAGGAAAACCACACATAAGCACATTTTACATAACAATCAAACTGCTGAAAAGCAGAGACAATGAGAAAAATTTAAAAATAGACTGATGAAAAGGTTAGAGGCAGGAAAGATTTGTCACATTCAAGGAAAAAAAAAATTTAAAGCCAGTGATACTGGAATTTAAAAAAAAGGAAGAAGGGGGAAGAAAAGTGATTCAATAGAAGGCTATAAAAAGAAGATCTAGGTCAGGTCATACAGAATCATGGAGACTCTATTAAGGATCTTAGATTTTATCTTAATCTGATTAAAAGCCATTGAAGGATTTATAGGAGAATTATATGATCATATACAGTATTAAAAGTTTACCTTTTGTATTTCCAAGGAGAATGCTTGGGAGCTGGGAGGGGGAGGCAATGAATAGGGAAGACCAGGAACAAGGCTACCAGAAACAGGGGCAAATGGTAATGGAACAAAACCAAAACGAGCCCAGGGATTGTGAGGACACTGTCAAAACTGAAATTATGGTCAGTGTCCAATAATCGAAGGTTTAGAGATTGAAAGCCTACCAACATAAAGAGCTACAGAATTTGCTATTGTTTATTTGCATTAAAAAGATATTTTGTCCTTTATTTTGTTTTTTATAGGAGCTCTGGTGGTGTAGTGCCTAAGGCACTTGACTACTAACTAGAAGTCTGGAGGTTCAAATCCACCAGCCACTCCTCGGAAGGAAGGTTGGGCAACCTCTTGCCGAAGTGATACCGCCTCGGAAACCCAAGGAGGGGTCACTATGAGTCGGACCCGACTCCGTGGCAGTGAGTTTGGGTTTTGTTTTCAATCCACATAATTTTAGTGCTCTTGAGGCTGTACATAATCATAATGGGGATCAAAAGTCTAATTGGGTTACAGGAGATTATTTGTTAAGCTAATTTGTTAAGCCCTATTAGTGTCAGATACTGCAATGTGTGCTTTATATATATTATTTCATTGAATTTTCACAGTGACCATGTGAAGGACATTTTATTCTCCCTCCACAGGTGAGAAAATTAGAGCTGAGTTTAAGTAATTTCTTGAGAGTGAAACAGATAGTAAAAAATTTGTTTAAGAAACACATCTACCAGTTAACAGGCGTGGAAATGAATAGAGGTCACAGACTTTGGAGCCTCCTTACGACTTTCTCATAGCCTCATTCACTCTTTTAAGGACTGATTAAGAACTGAGGAGGAGGGGTGATTTACATTCTGCAAATGTTCGGCAAGGGAAGACATAATTAGTGCTGTCCCAAGTTATCAGATCACGTAGCAGGGTGATAAAGGGCAAGTGACTCAGGTTCATTGATTATTATGGTCGTGTTTTCCAGTTTGGTGAGTCATGTATAATTTTGTTTTATGATGACTGCTCTTCACTAGAATGATAAAATATTAATAAGCATATATAATTCCACCTAATAAGGTCATCACAATGGTATTACTAATTAAATAATAGATGGTTTCATTATCTAGTGACATTTTGGAGAAGTATATAGAATATTATCATTTTCCTTAATTGTTTATAACAGTTTTTATTGTTTCTGTATACAAATCTCTAAACTTTTCACTGTCCTCAGTAGATTTTCATCTTAAGACTGAGCTGCAAATATGGAAAACGGTATTATCCAATGTTATTTTTTAATAAAAGGTTATATGGTACATGGAAAATTCTATGCATCATGCAAGGCCCAAGTGTCCAGTAAGCACTGTAAGCACAGGGATGTGGTGAACAACATGTGAAACTGTTCACTACAGTTTAGTAAGTAAGCACAAGTAAGCCCATGTTTATCTTTTGTACTGGGTACTTCATACCTGCAGGGACTGTAAATTTGAAAAGAAGCTTTGCTCTATAGGAAGGTGTTATGGGATTGGGAGAGAGGGAGATGCCAGCCATACCTAGAAGTGGAATCTTTGATGTGGTTAAAAAAAAAAAAAAAAAAAGTGGAATTGCTCACTGCAAAGTAAGCCCATGCTTACCTTGTTTTTTGGGTAATCTGACAGTGACATCATAGAAGAGTTATTATTTCTCTGGGAGGAAAATGAACAGTAATCATTGAAATGAACTTAATAAAAATGATCTAATTCCTCTTTTACAGACTAAAAACTCAGTGTCTCATGAAGGATGACTAGGCTTGTAAAGAGTCAAGAAACTGTAGAATTCCTTAAAAAGTAAAAGGAGAGACAAGTAGATTACCAATCTTATAGCACCTGAAGCAGTTTGACTGATTTCCATGGGACTGAGCAAATTCTTTATAATTGACCAATGGAGACTGTTATGGACTGACTTGTGTCTCCCTAAAAATGCACTGAACTCCTAATGCTTACACATGTGAATATGCCCTTGTTTGGAAATAGAAGTTTTTGTTATGTTAACGAGCTCATATTTGAATAGGTCCTACACCTAACCTCTTCTGAGTCCTGTGATATATACAGGGAAAACAGACTAAGAGAGATACACACAAGAAGGAGAGACCATATGAAAAACAGTCTACAAGCCAAGGAATGCTGGGAAATGCCCAAGACTACCAAAAAGGAGGACTTCACATAGAGCCAAAGCTCTGACTTGGCCTTAGCCGCCCATTTGTGGCAGCAGCCAGGGATCCAGGTAAGGGGAGGGCAGAGAGGTTTCAAACAGCTAAGGGAGACAAACTTATCTGTCAGTTTGTCGTACTGTAGTGGCTTGTGTGTTGCTGTGAGGCTTCAGGCTGTGTCACTGGTGTTTCAAGTGCTGGCAGGGTTGCATATGGT
>NW_006921594.1:25065158-25072501 GCF_000298275.1 Orycteropus afer afer
GCATTAGTGAGCTGAAATGGACTGGTTTTGGCCATTTTTAATCAGACAACCATATGATCTGCTGCACCGGGAATGACAATTTGAAGAGGAATGGCGTGGCATTCACCATCACAAAGGATGTTTCAAGATCTGTCCTGAAGTACAATGCTGTCAGTGATAGGATAATATCCATACACCTACAAGAAAGATCAGTTAATACAACTATTACCCAAATTTATACACCAACCACCAAAGCCAAAGATGAGGAAATTGAAGATTTTTTATCAACTTCTACAGTCTGAAATTGACCAAATATGCAATCTGGATGTGTTAATTATCACTGATGACTGGAATGCAAAAGTTGGAAACAAAAAGAATCACTGGTAGTTGGAAAATTTGACTTTGGTGACAGAAATAATGCTGGAGACTGATGATAGAATTTTGCAAGACCAATGACTTATTCATTGCAAATACCTTTTTTCAACAACACAAATGGCAGCTATACATGTGGACTTCCCCAGATGGAATACACAGGAATCAGATTGACTACATCCGTGGCAAGAGGTGATGAAAAGCTCAATATCTTCAGCCAAAACAAGGCCAGAAGCTGATTGTGAAACAGACCATCAACTGCTCATATGCACATTCAAGTTGAGGTTGAAGACAAAACAAGTCCATGAGATCCAAAATATGATCTTGAATATATCCCTCCTGAATTTAGAGACCATCATAAAGAATAGATTTGATGCACTGAACACCAGTGACTGAAAACCAGAGGAATTGTGGGATGACATCAAGAACATCATCTATGGAGAAAGCAAGAGGTCATTAAAAAAGATCAGAAAAGAAGAAAAGACCAAAAGGATGTCAGAAGAGACTCTGAAACTTGGCCTTGAATGGAGAACAGCTAAAGCAAATGGAGGAAATGACAAGATAAAAGAGCTGAACAGATTTCAAAGAGCAGCTCGAGCAGACAAAGCCAATTACTATAGTGAAATGTACAAAGGCCTAAAGAGAAAACCAAAAGGGAAGAACATGCTCAGCATTTCTCAGGCTGAAAGAACTGAGAAAAAATATTTAAGCCTCAAGTTGCAACTGAAAGACTCTATGGGCAAAAAATTGAATGATGCAGGAAGCATCAAAAGAAGATGAAAGGAATATACAGAGTCACTGTACCAAAAGGAACTGGTTGACCTCCGTCCCATTCAGGAGGTGGCATATGATCAAGAACCAATGGTAATGAAGGAAGAAGTCAAAGATGCACTGAAGGAAGTGGCAAAGAACAAGGCTCCAGGAATTGACAGAATGCCCATTGATATGTGTCAACAAACAGATGCTCCACTGGAGACACTCACTCAGTTATGCCAAGAGATTAGGAAGACAGCTACCTGGCCAACTGACTGGAAGAGATCTGTGTTTGTACCCATTCAGAAGAAATATGATCCTACAGAATGTGGAAATTATCGAACAATATCATTAATATCACATGCAAGTAAAATCTTACTGAAGATAATTTAAAAACGGTTCCAGCAATATATTGAGAGAGAACTTCCAGAAATGCAAGCTGGATTCAGAAGAGGACATGGAATGAGTGATATCATTCCTGATGTCAGTCGGATCTTGGCTCAATGCAAAGAATATGAGAAAGATGTTTACTTGTGTTTTATTGACTATGTAAAAGCATTTGATGGTGTGGATCATAACAAATTGCGGATAACATTAAGAACAATGGGAATTTTAGAACACTTGATTGTACTCATGAGGAACCTGTACATAGACAAGGAGACTGTTGTTCAAACAGAAAAAAAGGAACACTGCATGGTTTAAAATCAAGAAGGGAGTACGTCAGGGTTGTATCCTTTCACCATACTTGTTCAATCTATATGCTGAGCAAATCATCTGAGAAGCTGGACTGTATGAAAAAGAACGTGGCATCAAGATTGGAGGAAGAAGCTGTGATATGCTGATGACACAACTTTGCTTGCTGAATACAAGTCTTGCTTACTGAAAGTGAGGATGATTTGAAGCATTTACTCATGAAGATTGAAGAATACAGTCTGCAGTATGAATTACATCTCAATACAAAGAAAATGAAAATTCTCACAACTGGACCTATAAGCACCATCATGATAGATGGAGAAAAGATTTAAGTTGTCAAAGACTTCACATTGCTTGGTTCTACAATCCATGCCAATGGAAGCAGCAGTCAGGACATCAGACGACGTATAGCACTGGGCAAGTTGGCTGTAAGGGACCTCTTTCAAGTGCTGAGTAGCAAAGATGTCTCCTTGAGGACTAAGGTGTGCCTGACACAAGCCATGATATTTTCAATAGCCTCATATGCATGTGAGAGCTGGACAATGAATAAGGAAGACCAAAGAAGAATTGATGTGTTTGAGTTGGGGTGCTGGTGAAGAATGCTGAAAGTACCATGGACTGCTAAAAGAACTAACAGATCTGTCCAGGAGGAAGTGCAGCCAGAGTGCCCCTTGGAAGCAAGAATGGCCAGACTTCGTCTTACCTAGTTTGGTCATGTTGTCAGAAGGGAGCATTCCCTGGAAAAGGATTTTATGTTTGGTAAGGTGGCGGTTCGACGAAAGAGGGGAAGCCCTTCAACGAGATGGATTGACACAGTGGCTGCGGTGTTAAGGCTCAAGTATAGCAAGGATCGTGGAGCTGGTGCTGGACCAGGAGGTGTTTCGTTCTACTGTGCGTAGGGTTGCTATGAGTCAGAAACTACTCCACGGCACCTAACAACAACACCCATTTGTGGTAGTTTTGTTACAGCAGCACTAAACTAAGAGGGTTTACCAGGTAAAGTAGAAAAAAAAACCACTCATTATCTGGCAGTCATCATTCTTGGACAATTTAGATAACAAGGTGTTTAAGAGTGTAGGCTCTAAACCAACCTGTCTGGAATGGAATTAATGTCTCTGCTCTGCCCATTACCAAAGGTCTCACCTTTGACAATTAGCTAGAAGTTTATTTACTTCAGTTTAGTGAGGTGAAAAATGAAAATAGTACTGGGACCTATGCTATGGAGATATTGTAATGGTTAAATGAGTTAATATATATAAACTGAGAATATTGGAAAATTGCAAGCATTCCAAAAATATTAGCATATATATCATCATCATCATCATCCTTTGAATGTTACTATTAATAGAGTAAAACCTGCAAAATCTGGAACTTGTGTTAAGACAGAAACTTGTCAGAGAAAGAAAACTGAAATACTTTCCTCTAGATAGAGAGCAATAGAGAAGTGGAGACTGCACCCTGTCAAAAGCAGAAAACTCGAGAGACCCAGAAAAGTAAGGCAGTCCCACCAAGTTCCAGCTCTCAGAGGATTCACTCTATGTCATCCTAGCCAACGGTTCTCTGTTCTCTGAATCTTCTCCTTTGGGATTCCCATTTTGCTCAGACTACTTGACTATTTATTCTTTTTTCCACAGTCACTGTTTTTGCCCTTTTATGTTTTCATGTTTTTCCTTTCTTCCTTGATCTAGTCTTTCCTTTCTTACAACCGTCTTTCCTTCCTTTCACTCTTCCCTCCTTTCTTTCATCCTCTCTTTATAACTCCATGCTTTTAATTCTTTTAGCTTTAATATTTGATACATAGAAAATAATATTTATAACACTTTTTAAGATATAATTAATAACAGAAAATCTAACATCCCCCTATACCCATCCCACGGGTTAGGAAACATAGCATTACCAATACAACTTGGAAGCTCAATATAGCTTGTACATTTTATTCATTCTGAATTAACAGGGAGCTCTTGTGTCATAGTGCCTAAGGCACTTGACTGCTAATCAGAAGGCGGTTCAAACACACCAGCCACTCCTTGGAAGGAAGACTGGGCAATCTACTTCTATAGAGATACCACCTTGGAAACCCAAGGAGGGGTTGCTATGAGTCAGAATTCACTTGATGGCAGTGAGTTTAATTTTGGTTTTCTGAGCTTTCTGTTTATTGTTCTTATTTCTTTCTTTATAAGTATTTTTTTTCTCCTATTTCTGTATTACTAATCAATGTACTTTTTACGTTATGTCTTTCTAAACTGTATAAATGGAATTTTCCTGTACATAGTCTTCAGTGGCTTATTTTGCTCCTCAGTCTTATGACTCTAAGAGCCATTCATGCTGATTTTAGCTGTAGATCATTCATTTGTATTGCTGTCAAATATTCTATTGTATAAATACACCACAATTCTTTTATCCATCCTTTTTGTTGACAGATGTTTGTGTAGTTCCTAATTCTTTGCTTTTACCAATAGTATTTTTTATGAACGTTTTCCCACCTATATTTGGTTTACATGTTTGAGATTTTCCTGAGAATGGATTAGTGAATAATTACTGTATACAGTCTTACTAGTAATTCCAAATTGTTTTTATAGTAATTATCATGTTTTATATACCAAAGAGCAGTATATAATAATATCTTATGTTTTTCTTTTTCCTATATCAGAAAAATTTTAAAAGGAAGTTTATCTGAAATTCAGTTCATAACAGTCTGTGGTCTGTAGCATTTGGTGGACCCAAAGACATATACTGTTTTATTACAATCAGTTAATGATTGCATCTTTGAAAATTCTCATCTTTTATAACTTTGATAGATGAAACATTGGGAGGAATAATTTCTGAAACATTTAGTTTCTCAGTAACCTAATTGCTCCTCCTATAGTCATGTACATAAAGGAAAAAAAAAATAAATGAAAATAACACAGTGGGCTATTATGGCTAGAAGTTTAGAAACATAGTTTTTTAACAGATTTCTTTATGGAGATTTTGACAAGCTGGAGAGTATTTTCTATAGAAAGATTAGGAATGAAAGATAACAGAGTAATTTCTTCCACCTTGGTCTCTTGGAAATGGTATTGAGTCATGCTGGCAAGGCTGGTGTGGAAGCTATCATGCCTCTTAGTTTGCATTCTGTGGCTGTGTCATTCCAGTGACAATGGCTGAAAAAAATCAGTATAAAGAATGTACATTTTCTATTAAAAAGAACATGCATATAGTATATATTTCTAATACTTAAATGCTTAATGAAAAAAATATATTTCTTTATATTTAAGATCTTTTTTGACAGAAAATCCTGTGGCATCCAATGTCAGAAGTATAAAGTTTGATCCCCTAAGCAAAATTTTGAGTTCAACTTCTTTGATCTTTGCTAATTACAATACAAAAGATTTTCGATACAGGGAGTTGAAATCTATTTAAAAAAAAAAAATGCAGAGGGGGGTGGGCGACGATTGCTTAGGAAGCAAGAAGTCTTGCAAAAATTATCAGGCCCACAAAAATTCCATTTAGGCTGCCAAATTTGCATTAGTCCCACCCACAGTTTGAAATGTCACCCCACCCTCTCTTTGCCATCTGCACCACCACCTACTGATTCCCATGTCACTAGTCTTAGAGAACAGAAGCATCTGCCTATGACAGGCACATTCAGAATTGCCCCCCAAACACAGATTAAAATGAAAATCAAAGAAAATATTAAAGAAGAATTGGGGTATATATTCTTTTAGAGTCACAACTTTACCATACTAAGGTTTTCAAGCTGAGTTCTTCCACTTTGTTAGTACATAAACAGACGATAATTATTGATATGATTTACCTTACATCGTTTTGATGTATTTGTAACACATAATCTATGCAAATCCCTTAATGTTAATTATGCGGTTATTTTCCCACTGATTACTTATTTATTAATATATTCATTCAATGAGTATTTTTGAGTCCACAAAGTAAAATGCAGATAATCAGTAAAATGGCCTCTCTGCTCATGAAGACGACTGCAGAGATGTTTAAGAAAAATACAATGCGTGCATCTGCACTGGAGATACGGGGGTTAAGGTATTTGGCTGCTAACCAAAAGGTCAGCAGTTCTAACCCATCTAACCCAGGGGGAAAGATGAGGCCATCTGATTCTATAAAGCTTTACAGCCTTGGAAACCCTATAGGGGTCACTATGAGTCCCAGTGGGTTTGTTTGGGTAGGTAATGGTTTTTAAAAAAGAAGTGAAACTAATGTTAATAATATATTTTATTTATCTCAATATATCCAAAATGTTATTATTTCAACATAAGATCAATATAAAAATTATTATTAAGATACTTTATATTCTAATTTCTTACAGCACATCCCAATTTGGACTAGACACATTACCAGTGCTCATAAGTGGTTAATGACCACTTATTGATAACACTGGGCTAGTGGGAAAGAAGATATTCAGGCATTACTTGTTTACTTTTTTTCATATTCATTCATTTCCCTGTGGATAAAGAACCACATCAAGTCGGATCTGACTCACAGTGACCCCTCCTTGGGTTTCCAAGGCAATATCATTATGGAAGTAGATTGCCCAACCTTCCTTCCGAGGAGTGGCTGGTTGATTTGAACCATCAGCCTTCTGGTTAGCAGTCAAGTGCCTTAGGCACTACTAGACCAGAGCACCTATATACATACATACATAAAAAGCAATCAAAGTGTGATCAAAAGAATGGGCAAGGAGAGGGTCTCCAATGAATCTTAGGAGGCTGGGAAGGTTTTTGAGATTAACTTTTGGCCAAGGATTAACTGATGCACAGGAATTGAACTTGAAAAACAGAGAAGCACAGGAGAGAGGGAGATGGTTTTCCAGTTAAACTCAATAACATGTAACCATTTGAAACACTGAATTAAGTCCAGTATAGGGCAATACATACAATAAAGATGGCATTCATTACCTAAAATGGGCATATGCTGAAGATGCGTTGGGAGTATGGAAATGGAACATTTCTGGGAGTAGGAGAGAAGGTAAAATTTTAGCCAGGATTTGAAGAATGTGTAGGAGTTTGTGAAATGGATGAGAAGGGTGGGGAAGGAGAGAGAAGTTTTCCAGGCAGAGTAAAAGTTTAAAGTTGTAAAATAGCATGGCTATGTGAGAAACTTGAAATAGTTCCTTTTGGCTGAAAATTAGGATGTTTGTGAGAATGACAGGTTATGAAGTAAGAGAAAAACTCTTGCTACCATTAGTATGAAATTTATGCCACAGATGATGTGCTGTCCTTGAAGAGCAAGCCAATGTCATGATCAAAGTATCATGGTAGAATCGCCCTTCTTCAGTGAAGACAAACCATCAGAGTGTAAGAAGACTGAGGGCAAGAATGCCATTTAGAAGACCAACAAGTACAATGCTGTTACTATTAGTTTTCTTCAAATCAGTTACAACTCATGGCAACCTTGTGTGTTCAGAGTAGAACTGGCCCATAGGGTTTTCAACTAAGGCCAGTACTTATTTCAGAGACCTCTCTGGTGAGTTTGAATCGCCAGCTTTTCAGTTAGAAGTCCAGCACATAACCTTTTTTTTTTTTTTTTTTTTTTTT
>NW_006921594.1:25082765-25084092 GCF_000298275.1 Orycteropus afer afer
GTTTTAACAAATTCCCTTAATTTCTGCTTATCTGGAAATGTCCTAATTTCACCATCATATTTGAGGGACAGTTTTGCTGGGTACATAATTCTTGGTTGGATATTCTTCTCTTTCAGGATTTTATATATACCATCCCATTGTCTTCTCACCTGCAGGTTTCTGCTGAGAAATCCGAGTTTAGTCTTATTGGTTGCCCCTTGTAGGTAACTTTTTGGTTTTCCTGTGCTGCTTTCAGGATTCTTTCTTTGTCTTTGGTTTTCTGAGCTTGATGATGATATGTCTTCGTGATTTTCTTTTTGGGGTCTATCCTGTTAGGGGTTCATTGGACTTCCTGAATGGATATATTCTCATCTTTCATCATACCAGGAAAATTCTCTTCCAAAAAATCTTAGACAATTTTCTCTGTGGTTTTATTATTCTCTTCCTGTTCTGGAATTCTGATTACACATAGGTTATTCCTTTTGATGTATTCCACATGAACCTTAGGCTTTCTTCATTTTGTCTTCATCTTTTTTCTGATTGATCCCTTTCCAAGGAAGTGTTCAGGTATTTGCCTTCAATCTCACCAATTCTGTCTTCCATTGATTCAGTTCTGCTCCTTTGCCCATTCAATGTCTTATCTATTTCTGAAAATTTAGTATTAATCTTCTGGATTTCTGTCTGTAGATTTTGTATCATTTCTAATTTTTCATTTATTTTGTCATTTTGTTCTTGTATTGTCTTTTGAAATTGTTCTAGGGTTTTCTCTGTATTTTCCTTATCTGTCTCTCAATTCGTTGAAGATATCCAAATATAATTCTTTTGAATTCCTTATCAGGGAATTCCAATGCTATGTCATCCTCAGGAATGTGTTTTGTGTCTATATCCTGGACCCTTGTTTCTTCTGCTTTATCTTGCTTCTTTGTGTGAACTGTGATGCTCTGTTGTCTCCAAGGGAGCCTGGCACTTTGAACTCTGACTTCTAGCCTCCTGAACTGTAAGAGAATAAACTGTTGTTTGTTCAAGGCATCCCATTTGTAGTATATTCCTGTCAGAGTGGCACTAGGTAACCAAAACACACCCTGTTTCCAGAACAGGCATAATGTTGGTGCGCTGTAGTAAATTACCTGGTATGGCTTTTTTAGCCATAAGTCTTTGTAAACTCCATGGTGGAATTTGCTGTGAGAAACGGAGTAGCTCCTGATTGTTAAAATCATCCACCTGGGGTGTTTCTGTTGGGAGTACCACAAAGTAGTGTTCTGGGAAGTTCACTCTCTCTCAGGTGCTTAGAATTCTGATGTTATGATTGGTTAGTTTGGCTACTCTGCCAGACTCAAAAGGAGGCCTC
>NW_006921594.1:25084338-25098562 GCF_000298275.1 Orycteropus afer afer
GAGAGAGACTGAGCATTTTTCCTGAACTTGAATTGTAGCCTGGTGCTTCCCTAATAAACCCCATAATCTGTGAGTTCTGTGTGGCCACTGCAGCAAATTATCAAACCCAGAAGAAAGGTGCTGGGTGCTGCAGGAGGAACAGTTGTTGTCAGGGTTAGTGAAAGGGCTGGAGGGAGGTAGCATGTCTGGCCACACAGTAATGGGCCTTGGGCTACTGATAGTGATTCTGTTTTCCTCTTGTGCAGTTAGAGGAGGTCAGAGATATGGCCTCCTTGCCTTTTTAGCAGTCGGAAAAGTCCAAAAGCTGAGCATGCCAGCCTTAAATTAGCTTTGATATTTTCCTACATAAAAGCTATGACCTGAGTTTTTACATTTTACTCATATACTAGAACATCAAAATTTTATTATGTCTTCCTTATCAATCTTCATATTTTAGCCTTGCTACTTCAATGCTTGTAGGACTGCCACCTTGCCTCTTCTTACCATTCAGTTCCTAAGGCAACCTGATTCCTGATAATAGAACCCAGTACCCTGGAAACATCCAGGTGTGATGACTTCTCATCAAGTTTGCAACCCATTGCTTTGATCCAATTTGTTCTCAGTTTCTGACTGGGTCCTGTTAAACTATACACATTCTTCAAGGTCTGTCTTATGTGCCACCTTCTTAATAAAATTTTCCTGATCCCCTCTATTGGAGATTATCTTCCTTATTGATTCTTTCCATTTCTTCAATAGGTCTAACTTCTCACAAAGACAATAGTTGAGTGCAGGAAGATTACATACCATAGAAAGATGAAAGAAAAAAAACATACCATATATCAAAGGATTTTTATACATATTACATGTGTGAGGGTGTTTAAAAAGAATAAAAATAAATTTTTATTCTTTTTAATATACCATAAGGTCCTCAGACATTAATTTTGTTTCACTAAGTTTTCTTTCTTATTTATTCATTAACTTAAAAGTATTTACTGAGTACCTACTGTGACCAAGGCACTTTCCTGGATATTGTATAATTATTGTGTGATAATTATGAGGAAAGTCCTAGAAAAATATTAACAACAAGGAAATAGGATATTTCATATAGCAAAGATGATGCTTCCTGTCTCAAATTATAGGGGAAAAAAAAACAACTAAAATTGTTTAGTCAATAGAGACTAAACTTATGACATTCTCTCACATTAACATGAAGATAGGCGCTAGGAGAGTTCTCGAATGATTAATTCAACAGCTAAATTACTTCATCATTACAGAATTTATTTCTTCTTTATCATTTTCAGTATGATGACCAGTCTTCTTGGACTGAATCTCCTCATGATTCCCAAATAGCTGAGAGAGTCTTAGGTGTCATTTTCTAACAATGGAATCCTGACTATTCTTTTGGTGTGCATTATAGAAGTACAACACCCTGCCTGCTCATCCAAAAGCTTCCCTGGAATTGTGTGATAAGCTTAAACCCAAACCAGTAAATTGTCAATTGTCTGAGACAACCTTGATTGCCTGAAAATAATCAAGAGTCATCCATCCCTGAGGCTGAAAAGGGTCCAGTCTCCCTGAGGACCCTGTTCTTCTAGGAGGTGATGAATAAAATCAAAGTTCTACTATCACAAAAGAAAAGCTGTGAACTACATAATTCAAAGTCTGCTATATAGTAAGTGCCTGTTTTGGAAAGGGAGGGAGGCCTGAGAAATCTCTGTGAGCTAAAATTGAACTAAGATTTGAGATATGAGAAAAATACAGGATGTAGTGAGTCTCCAAAGCATTTTCTTTGGAAAATGCTCTTCAGTGGCAGCACATGATCTCTGGTATGAAGTTCATATTGATCTTGGGAAAACACCAGTGAAGTATACCCAAGATAGGGAAAAAGTTGTTGTGCTTGAAGAACACTGGAAAATAAACAGACAAAACAAAACAGTGTGGCTGAAGCACAAAGAACATCTGGGAATGTTGCTGAGGAGAGGGCTGAGAAATAAGCATCAGCTGAATTTACAGGATTTTGTAGGCCACTGTAAGGGGTTGGGTTTTGTTCTTGTTCTATGCATAACTAGAAGTCATTGGAAGATTTTTTAACATGGAATGTTTAAAAGCCATTTAAAAAAATGATCATTTGGGTCATATCAGAATGAACTACAGTGAGGCAAGGAGGGTATATTTAAGAATCTAATGTAAGGGAATAGATAAGAAATGATAATAGATAAGACAACAAAGTGATTAAAGATGGTGAGAAGAGATCATATACCAGATATATGTTGAGTCAGAGCAGACAGGACTTACTAATTGACTGATTGTCAAGGATGTGGAAAAAGAGAATTCAGAAATGATTTCAAGGCTTAGACATAAGTGAATGAGTTGATGTTAGTTCCACTAACTGAGATGAGAAGTTCTTGAGGAGAAATCAATCTTGATGGATTGGAGGAAAGTAAGAACTTCTTTTGAATCTGCCTATCAAACATCCTAGGAGCTCTAGTAGTGTAGTGGTTAAGACATTTGGCTGTCAACCAAAAGTTTAGTAGTTTGAACCCATAAGCTACTCTGGAGAAGAAAGATGAGGCAGTCAGCTTCCTTGAAGATCTACAGCCTTGGAAACCCAGTGGGGGTCACTATGAGTTAAAATTGTCTTGATGGCAGTGAGTGTTTTGTTTGTTTGTTTGTTTGTTGTTATGATTAAACATCCTAGTAGAAATATTCAACATTTTGCCCATAGAATATGATTTCTATAGACAAAGTGTTGAATGATGTAGGAAACAACAAAAAAAGATGGGAAGGAATACACTGAGTCACTGTACCAAAAAGAATTGATTGCTCTTCCACTGTTTCAGGAGGAAGCATATGATCAAGAACCAACAGTATTGAAGGAAAAAGTCGAAGGTACACTGAAGGAATTGGTGAAATACTGGACTCCAGGAATTGCCAGAATACTCACTGAGATATTTCAAGAAACAGATGCAGCTCTGGAGGTGTTCACTCATTTATGCCAAGACTTTAGAAGAAAGCTACCTGGCCAACTGAATGGAAGAGATTGATGTTTGTGTCCATTACAAAGAAAGGTGATCCAATAGAATGTGGAAATTATTGAACGATATCATTAATATCACATGCAAGTAAAATTTTACTGAAGATAATTCAAAAACAGTTGCAAAAGTGTACTGACAGGAAACTTCCAGAAATGAAAATGGATTCAGAAGAGGATGTGCAATGAGGGATATGGTTACTGTTGTCAGTTGGATCTTGGCTGAAAGCAAAGAATACCAGAAAGATGTTTACTTATGTTTTATTGATTATGCAAAGATATTTGACTGTGTGGATCATAACAAATTATGGATAATATTGCAAAGAATGGGAATTCCAGAACACTTAACTACTCATGAGGAACCTGTATATAGACTATGTCAGTCGAAGAGAACAAGGGGATACTGCATGGTTTAAAATCAGAGAGGGTGTGTTTCAGGGTTGTGTCCTTTCACCATACTTATTCAATCTGTATGCTGTGCAAATAATCTGAGAAGCAGGACTATATGAAGAAGAACATGGCATCAAGATTGGAGAAAGACTCATTAACAACCTGCAATATGCAGATGACATAACCTTGCTTGATGAAAGTGAAAAGGACTTGAAACACTTACTGATGATCAAAGACTACAGTCTTCTGAATGACCTCGACAAAAGGAAAACAAAAATCCTTACAACTGGATCAATAAGCAACATCATGATAAATGAAGAAAAGATTGAAGCTGTCAAAGATTTCATATTACTAGATTTTAAAATCAACACCAATGGAAGCAATGGTCAAGAAATCAGATGTCATATTGCACTGGGCAAATACTCTGCAAAAGACCTCTTTAAAGTGTTAAGAAGCAAAGATGCCACTTTGAAGACTAAGCTGCACCTAACTCAAGCCATGGTATTTTCAATCACCTCATATGCTTGTGAAAACTGAACAATGAATAAGGAAGATAGAAGAAGAGTTAATGCTTTTGAATTATGGTGTTTGTGAAGAATACTGCAAATACCACGGACTGCCAAAAGAACAAACAAATCTGTCCTGGAAAAAGTGCAGCCAGAATGCTCCTTGGAAGTGAGAATGGCCAGACTTCATCTAACCCACTTTGGTCATGTTGTCAGAAAGGACCATTCCCTGGAGAAAGATAACATGTTTGGTAAAGCAGAGGGTTAGAGAAAAGGGGGAAGGCCCTCAGCAAGATGAATTGACATAGTGGCTGCAACGATAGTCTCAAATATAGCAAGGATTGTGAGGATGGTGCATGACAGAGCAGTGTTTTGTTCTGTTGTAAATAGGGTTGCTATGAGTCGGAGCTGACTTGATGCCACCTTATAACAACAACAGTAGAAATA
The DNA here is from genome assembly GCF_000298275.1 of Orycteropus afer afer. Lineage (NCBI taxonomy): Eukaryota > Metazoa > Chordata > Mammalia > Tubulidentata > Orycteropodidae > Orycteropus > Orycteropus afer. Next base: position 25,088,692 of record NW_006921594.1, read on the forward strand.
TGAACAGGCCGTTGAATATATGAGCCTAGATAACTTGACAGGGTTCTCAGCTACAGTTTATAATTTGGATATTTGTAACAAGAATTATATTTTTATTCATGGTATTGTGTGAAATAAACTAGAAAAGTACTAGACAGAAAAGAACATTAAAACATGTGTCCTAGTACACACCACAATTTAGAGTTTTGGCATATGAGTAAAGGTTAGCAAAGTAATATAGAAAGGAGATGCTAATGTTGTGTACAAAAAAAAAAAAAAAAAAAAGATGTACATTTCTGGGGCAAAGATCAGTCAGATTTACTGCCAGTGAGGTAACAGAAGAAAACCAAGATACTGTGACATCTTGGAAATCAGGAGAAGAAAGTATTTCAGGAGGGAAAGATGGTGAACTTTTAGATGCTACTGATATGTGAGGTCAAAGGAAAACATAGGATTGACCATTGACTTTTGGAAAATGGAGGATTTAACACAGTCACTTCTATGTAAATAGTTGTTGAATAAAATGATTTCATTGTCTGCCTTATTTTCTGTCTCACTGGTGTCGCAAACACCAATTATGATAGAAACGTGTTACGTAAACAGTTGTTTTCTTTGTAGATACCTACATATTTTTACTCTATTGTGGCCATAATGACTGAGCTTGTGTTGTTGTTAGGTTCAAGTTGGTTCTAACTCATAGTGACTCTATATACAACGGAATGAAATGCTGCCTGGTCCAGCGTTAACCTCACACCCATTGTTATGTTGCAGCCCATTGTTACAGCCACTGTGTCAATCCATTTCTTTGAGAGTCTTCCAATTATTTGCTGACCCCCTACCAAGCATGATATCTTTCTTCAGGGACTGTTCCCTCCTGATAACACATCCAAAATACATGAGAGGAGTGTCATCATCCTTGCTTTAAGGACTATGCTGGTTGTACTTCTTCCAAGACAGATTTATCCTTTCTTCTGGCCATCCATGTTGTTGTTGTTGTTATGTGCCGTCGAGTCAGCCCTGACTCATAGCGACCCCTCCTTGGGTTTCCGAAGCAGTATCACTACGGAAGTAGGATTGCCCAACCTTCCTTCCGAGGAGTGGCTGATGGGTTTGAACCGCCAGCCATCTGGTGAGCAGTCAAGTGCCTTAGCCACTATGCTACCAGAGCTCCTATAGTATATTCAATATTCTTCACCAACAGCACAATTCAAATCATCAATTCTTCTTTCTTCATTGTCTGCCTGTCTCATGCATATGAGGAGATTGAAAATACAGTGGCTTGGGTCAGGTGCACGTTAGTCCTCAAAGTGACATCTTTGCTTTTTAACATTTTTAAGGTCTTTTGTAGGATTAGCCCAGTGCAATAGCTGTTCCCTTTTTTAACTGCTGCTTCCATACATGTTGACTGTGGATCCAAGTAAAATGAAATCTTCAGCAACTTCAATCTTTTCTCTGTTTATCATGATGTTGATTATTTATGCAGTTGTGAGGATTTTTGTTTTCATTATGTTGGGGTATAATCTGTACTGGAGGCTGTAGTCTTTGATCTGTCACTAAGTGCTTCAAGTCCTCTTTCAGCAAACAAGGTTGTATCATCCACATATCACAGTTGTTATTGAATCTTCTTCCAATCCTGATGCTGAGTTCTTCCTCATATAGTCCAGCTTCTCCAGATTATTTGCTCAGCACACACACTGAATAAGTATGGTGAAAGGATACAGCCCTGACACACACCTTTCATGATTTTATACTGTATAATATCCCCATATTCTGTTTGAATAGCTGCCTCTTGGTCAATAAACATATTCCATATGAGCACAATTAAGTGCTCGGTAATTCTCATTCTTCGCAATGTTGTCCATAATTTATTATGATCAACATTGAAATGCTTTTGCATATTCAATAGAACACAGGTAAACATCTTTCTGGTATTCTCTTCTTTCTGCCAAAATCCATCTGTCATTGGTAATGATGTTCCTTGTTCTATGTCCTCTTCTGAATCTGGCTTGAATTTCTGGGAGTTCCCTGTTAAAGTACTGCTGCAACCATTTTTGAATTATCTTCAGCAAAACTTTACTTGCACATGATATTAATGATATTGTTTAATAATTTCCACATTCTGTTGGATCATCTTTCTTTGGAGTGGGCACATATCTGTTCCAGTTGGTTAGCCATGTAGTTATCTTCCAAATTTCTTGGCATATACAAGTGAGCACTTTCAGCATTACCTCCATTTGTTGAAACATCTCAGTTGGTATTTTGTAGATTCCTGGAGACTTGTTTTTCCTCAGTGTTTTCAAGATGTAGCTTCGACTTCTTCTTCTAGTACCATAAGTTCACGATCATACACTGCCTCTTGAAATTACTAGCCATTCTTAAACAGCTTGAACTATCATATTGTTGGGGGTAATTATTCACATGTCTCTTGTATTTCTGCACATTTGCATGCAGAGAACTGACAACCTTTATTCTGGACTATCTACCCAAAAATGTTTGCATAGGAAACAATTTTGGAAGATGGAGTTAGCTTCTTGCTCTGGAGCAAAGGGCAGGATTGTTGTGTATAAATATAGATAATATCTCCTTCTGGGACAAAGGTCAGTCAGGCTTCATGCCAATTATGAAAGATTTAGTTCCCTACGTCCAGGGTTCCTCTTCTGTAATATAACCCACTGTGTGCACTTAATGCCCCTGTTCATATCTTCCTGTAGGAACTGAGGCTTGAGGAACCAGCCCAAATGCTGACACTTTTGGCTATTGCTATTATTGTGCAAGCAGACCTTCAAATTAGAGGCATTTGAACTGAGGTCACAGTAATGGATTAATTTGGGGTGCTCTTTGGCAAACAAGTAAGGAGGTAAAACTATGCAGTTTTTCTTTGTTTTGGAAAAATATTTGCTAAGAATGATCCAGGGAGTATGTGACAAAGATGTTATTGAAAAGTGTTTGCACTACCTGTCTTCAGAATTATGTAATCGACTGATAATGAAAATACTGTGGTCACTAGACTTCGTGTATAGAACTCACTTCTGCCTCTTGTCCAGTGACACTCTTTGTACTTTCACATGGTGCTGTTCCAACTTGAGCTGTAATACTCTTTAATAAAACTCATTTATTTTCTGCTCCTGACAGTAAGAATTTTGTTCTTTGACATCATGAGTAATAAAATCTCTTATCTTAGACCCAGAAGTTTCATGTCTTCTGCCAGCAACCATGAAACTGTGGCAAACCAAAGTCTTAGCAAGTAGAGTAAATTTCAAAGTGCAAGTCAGGTAAATTTTAAAACTGTCACATTACTTGACACATATCTGTGCCTCAGTGAAGTAAGATGATGTGAATGAAAACAATTATTTCTTACCAGCTTTTATAATTTAGCCCCAATAATTCTAGCATTACATAAAGTTTTGCTATATGACATCTTATAAAAACTATGTAGTTTCATACCTTATCTAAAATATTTTGATTGATGCCTTCACAACGAAAAAGCCATTACTTGCAAACACTTGGTAGAAAAAGGTGTTCCTTGCACAAACATAGATTTATATTATAGTAATAGGATTTCTAAAGACCTCCAGAGTCTACCAAACTTTATATTTTATATTTTTTCTTCTTTGAACATAAGAAGATAGATGGAATCATGATGTTTTAAAATTGGCACACTAGTTTCTGTGAAAAACAAACAAAATGTGTTGCCATTCTGTTGCAACAAATACTGCTTTAACAACAAATGATGAATTATTTTTTTCTTTCTTATACACTAAACATGAAAAATTATAGAGCTAGGGTAACCTCAGAGAATATAATTTCTAACTCCTGCTTTTACAGATGAAAAAACTGAAACTGAAACTCAGACATGCTAAACAAAAACCAAACCAAACTTATTGCCTTGGAGTTTAACCCGACTCATAGCGACCCCTCCTTGGGTTTCCAAGGCGGCATCACTACAGAAGTAGATTTCCCAACCTTCCTTCTGAGGAGTGACTGCTGGGTTTGAACTGCCAGCCTTCTGGTTAGCAGTCAAGTGCCTTAGGCACTACACTACCAGAGATCTTCAGACATGCTAAGAAACATGCTTTTCCTAGTTATAATACTAGGGTTGCAATTAGACTTCTGATTGTCAGGTAATTTTTCTTTCCACAGTATCTCATATACTTATTTCCCATTTTCCAGAACTTAGCCTTCATCTCTCTGTTAAACCCTTAGTGCCAAGAAGGAGGACATTTCTGGAAAAAAAAATGTACAGTGAACATGGGGTTAATGTGGCTGGTAAGTGTGAGAGAAAGGGTCAGGTTTATAGCTGAGTCTCCCCAGACTCTGTGACTTGCAATTCCCAGCACATTCTATTAAAAAGAAACAAAACTGGAATTTTATCATTCTCTTCAATTCAAAAATCCTATTGGCTGTAAATTCACATTAGTTGTTATGAGCAAGTCATCAACAGATAAGTGATATTGGATATTGTTACCACCCTCACAACATCCATTTCTTCTTTAGTTAGTTCCTTCCATGGACTAGTCAGTTGAGAGAAGAAATCAAATTACCCACTTGTCATTATATATGATAAAGCTCAGTTACTTGATTTTTTGTATATGTGTTTTTCTTACCCTGTTTTTTAGGCATTGTTTTTGTTAGGCATTTGTTGATGTTGTTGTTGTATGCTGTTGAGTAGGACTTGACTCATAGCAACCCCTCCTTGGGCTTCCGAGGCAGTATCACTACAGAAATAGATTGACCCATCTTCCTTCCAAGGAGTGGCTGGTGGGTTTGAACCGACAGCCTTCTGGTTAGCAGTTAAGTGCCTTAGGCATTACGCTACCAGAGCTCCCTGTTAGGCACTAGATAGACATAAAAATAAGACTCCTTCTGCAACGAGAGATGCAACACACTTTCTAACAGGTTATTAATCAATTGAAATGGGATCTGGTTTATCTATATTTAATGATTCCTACACAGAAGGTAGCATAGTGGCTACGGCACTTGACTGCTAACCAGAAGGCTGGCGGTTCAAATCCACCAGCCACTCCTCGAAAGGAAGATGGGGCAACCTACTTCCATAGTGATACTGCCTCGGAAACCCAAGGAGGGGTCGCTATGAGTTGGGTCCGACTCGACAGCAAACAACAACAACAACACACAGAAGGTAAAAATTTGAAATTTATATTTATCTCTTAAGCACAATAGTAATTGTTTATTGAATTTAAGAATTATTAATTCCTCTCTCCAACCAACCTTGGTATATGTGTGTGTGTGTGTGTATGTATTCATATATACACACATATATATACACACACACACACAAACTCCAGTGAGCTTCAGAGTTTACTCTTACTTCAGGGCTATAAAGCAACACTGCCTAATCAGCCACAGAATAACATTCTCTAGCGTGTTGTTGATATTTGGCTGCTAACTGGAAAGTTTATCCACTGCCATCTATATAGTGATAACTATTTGTACTGACATTAGTCATTTCTATGTTTAAATGAGAGGCCATGGCATGGACAGTCTGAGCTCAGCAGTTAGCAACTACTATGACCGAAGGACTTTTTCTTTAAATTAGCATCAGCATTATGTCGTACTGGTTACCTGGCACTGTGCCATCAGAGCTCTTTTCTTGATATATTTTGTTGCTGTTAGGTGCCATCGAGTCGGACCCAACTCATAGTGACCCCTCCTTGGGTTTCTGAGGCCTTATCATTATGGAAGTAGATTGTCCAACCTTCCTTCCAAGGAGTGGCTGGTGGGTTTGAACCACTAGCCTCCTGGTTAGCAGTCAAGTGCTAAGTGGTTAAGACCACTTCTGGTGTTTTCTAGGGTCATAAAATTTTTAAATATCCTTGAATTTGTGTAGTTCGAAAACTACTGGAAAGAAAAAAAACCTTCTTGAAACCAATATCTACTTAAGTTAATCATGATTTGTTTAAAAAGCTCATTTTAAAAAATATGCAGAATAAAATCATGTTACAGATACACAGAGATTGTGTTTACTTGCTTGCTCTCACCAGTTCTTATTTAACAGGTGGAATTCAATTTCACATCACAGGTAAATTTAGATACAGTTTCATTACTCAAGAAGAAACAAACCAATCAATGGATTTCTCGTGAAGAGTTAGCCAGTTAAAGTTATCTCTGTAAGACTGCCACATGTTATTTTTATATGTTACAGTCCATGTCAACTAGCTCAGTGTTCTGTATTGTGGACACTGTGCGCTTAATTCAAAGGCTTGCTCAGGATGTCTAGTGGGTCCTATAATGTCTCCTGTTTTTTTTTTTATATATATTGTATTTTTGTCCCTCACTCCATGATAGTCTTACCAGCTTGTCATTTCTTTGTTACTGAATATAAGTGAAAATATATTAATGTTGTTCCTCTGGTTTTCTCTAGGGAAATCTTCGCCCACTACTTCCCTTTTTACACCTTTACCCTCTCCTCAGATGCTATAATTCACTTGTATCAGTTTTATGCCATTATAAAAGCAAACCAAACTTCCTGCCATCCAGTTGTTTCTGACTCATAGAGACCCCCACTGGGTTTCCAAGGCCTTAAATCTTTAAAGAAGTAGATTGCCCCATCTTCCTTCTCCAGAGTGGCTGGTGGGTTTGAACTGTCAGCCTTCTGGTTAGCAGTCAAATACCTTAGGCACTGTGCCACCAGAGTGCTTTTATGTTATTATGTTGTTGTGTTGTTGTTATGTGCCGTCAAGTCGGACCTGACTCATAGCGACCCCTCCTTGGGTTTCTGAGGCAGTATCACTACGGAAGTAGATTGCCCAACCTTCCTTCCGAAGAGTGGCTGGTGGGTTTGAACCACCAGCCTTCTGGTTAGCAGTCAAATGCTTTAGGCACTACGTTACCAGAGTTCCCTTTTATGCTGTTATAGGACCAATAAAAAAATTGTCTACAGCAATACCATTCAGTGATGAGAGTCTTTGTGTATGTCTGTCTACATGCATATTGTTGTACTTACGTGTATATTTCAATCTCTATAGCTCTGGTGGCATAGTGCTTAAGGCCCTTGACTGCTAACCAGGAGGCTAGCAGTTCAAACCCACCAGCCACTCCTTGGAAGGAAGGTTGGACAATCTACTTCCATAATGATACCACCTCAGAAACCCAAGGAGGGGTCACTATAAGTTGGGTCTGACTCGACGGCACCTAACAGCAACAAAATATATCAAGAAAAGAGCTCTGATGGCACAGTGCCAGCTAACCAAAAGGCTGGCAGTTCAAACCCATCAGACGCACCATGGAAGAAAGATGAGGCAATCGACTTCCATAAACATGTACTGCCTTGGAAACCCAATGGGGGTCACTACAAGTCAGAATCGACTTGATAGCAGTGAGTTTCATTTTGGTTAGATGTCAAGAGCTATTGTTATACTGGAAGTCAGTAAGGGCTAATCTCTATTGTTAAATTATAATTAATCAAATTTATAAAATATTGATAAATGAATAAAAAATACAGCATTTAATCAAAACTTTGTTATTTGTTTACTGAAATTTCTGTAAGTGGTTTTTCAAAATTAAATAACAAAAGAATCCACTGAAATGAGAGTTAGGAAGTCATACTAGCATATTGTGTACTATAGAGTTGATTCTGACTTATTGTAACCCTATAGGACTGAGCTCTGGTGGCGTAGTGCCTAAGGCATTTGGCTGCTGACCAGACGGCTGGCAGTTCAAACCCACCAGCCACTCATCGGAAGGAAGACTGGCCAGTGTACTTCTGTAGAGATACAGCCTCGGAAACCCATGGAGTGGTTGCTATGAGTTGCTATGCACTCAATGGCAGTGAGTTTGGTTTTTTTTTATATGCCAGAGTACAACTGTCTCATAGGGTTTCCTAGCTTTGTGACCTTTACAGCAGCAGATCACCAGGTTTTCTTTTCCATGGAGTGGCTGGTGGATTGACCTGCCAAACTTTCAGTTAGAGCCAAGCACTTAACTTTGTCCCACAGGGGCTCTTCATACTAGCATACTTGTTTAAAATTTAGCAGGATATCTTAATAGATTACTTAATTGCTTCTGATAAATTGTGTTATAAACTTAGCTTAAATTATTTTTAATAAATTAAATATAGACAAAAATCAAATTCATTTATTTTATTTAAATTTACCTACTAACATTTTTGGGCGCTCTGGTAGCCTAGCGCCTAAGGCATTTGACTGCTAACTAGAAGGTTTGCCGTTCAAACACACCAGCCACTCCTTGGGAGGAAGACTGGGCAATCTACTTCTGTAGAGATATTGCCTCAGAAACCCAAGGAGGAGTTGCTATGAGTCAGATCTGATTCAACAGCCGTGAGTTGCATGACTAACATTTTTATTACAAGACTGAAGAAAAGTGTTAAAAGTTTGCCAATATTTGCATGCATTCTACATATTTTACCTATGCTGTCAAATAATTGGCCTTCCTCTTTTCCACTTACACTTAACAGTCTATTCTAAACACTGCTATAGAACTGATTTTTCTTAAGTTATAGGCCTTGCATCATTATTTTATTGGAAGATACTCAGTAAATTTCAATTTTTCTCTTTAAACAAAGAAAATATCTTAAATAGGCATTCAAAACTCTCCACAATCTGGATCCAACCTCCTTTTTTAAACCTTATTTCCCTTTACACTTTTTCATAGATTTTAACATTCAGCAGAGGGGAACTATATACAGGCAGTCCCTGGATTGCAAACAAGATCCATTCTTGTGTCTTTAAGAATTTGTAGATGTATCGGACCAGGTGCATACGGTTCTTGTCTAGCATTACGTTAGAGCTAGAAAAGGAGCTCTGGTGGCAGTGTGTTTAAGGCATGGACTGCAAACCAGAAGGTCCACGATCTGAACCCACAAGCCCCTCTGCAAGAGCAACACTAGGTGGTCTGCTTCTTTTAGGATTTACAGCCTTAGAAGCCTATGGGGGTTGCTATGAATCAGAATTAACTGGATAGTGATGGATTTAGTAGAAGAAAAGCTCTATCTAAGCCTTTTGCCAAAGAGGCAAGGAGGCTGCATCTTCTGACCTCCTCTAACCCCACAAGTGGAAGACAGAATCACCATCAGTAGCCAAAGGCCTATTCCTGTGAGGCCAGACATGCTGCCTCCCTCCATCCATGACAACAGCGCTCCTCCCACAGCATCTACCACCCCTCTGCTAATGTGCTAAGTGGCCATACAGAACTCACAGATTATGGCATCTGTTAGGGAAACAACAGGCTACAATTCAAGTTCAGGAACATGCTCAGTCTCTCTCAGCCTGCCATTTTTCAGCCAACAGTCTCTCTCCCAGCAGTGTGTGTCTCTTGGTGTCTCTCTCAGCAATGCGTGACTCTTGTGTCTCCCAGCTGACAGTGAGAGATTTCTTCTGCCTCCAGAAGGGTTCCTTCTGAGCCTGGCAGAGTGGCCAAACTAACCAGTCCCAACATCAGAATTCTATACAACTGAGAGAGAGAGAGAACTTCCCAGAAAATTACTTGGTGAGGAGCTCTGGTGGCATAGTGCTTAAGGCATGTGACTGCTAACCAGAAGGCTGGAGGTTCAAACCCACCAGCCACTCCTCAGAAGAAAGGTTGGGCCATCTACTTCCCTAGTGATACTGCCTTGGAAACCCAAGGAGGGGTTGCTATGAGTCAGTCTGACTCGACAGCACATAACATCAACAACAAGCTCTCAAGAGGAATACCTGAGGTGGATACCTTTAACAATCAGCTGCTACTCAGTTGCTCATGTCAAATTTCACTACAGAGTTTACAGAGACTTATGGATAGAAAAGCTATGTTATGTAATTTACTACACTGCACCTTTACAGTGATTTAAACTCTGTATGTGCACCAAGTGAAGGTGATTGTGATGAAGAATTTGTTGAGCATAGGGGTGGGTTCAATTTTTTCAAAGTGAAGGCAA
>NW_006921594.1:25099102-25119141 GCF_000298275.1 Orycteropus afer afer
TACTTTCATGAAATTCTGTGATGTAGCCACCACAGTTGTTATTATCTTCAGTTTCACATAAAAAATCTAAAGTTTAGAATACCTGTCATTAATACCATATAAGTTGCAAAATCAGAAATAAAATCTAAGTCTTCTGATACTTAATCCAATGCATTTACTTTATTTTTTTCACTTTACCAAGCACATAACCCAACAACAACAGCCAAGCTACCTTGATAGCATATAACCACATCATCATTTTCTAACATCATCAATATCATTTTATTATATGAAAAGATAAGGCAATGAATTAAAATATAATGATATAACTTTTAAGGAATATCAAAAGTAAATATGAAAACTTGGATAATAAAAATGTTAGTTCATTTGAGACTTGGAACAATAGCATACATATCATGTAAACATGGCATGAAATAAAAGTTATTATGGTTCAGTAATTTAGAAAACAGGATTTTTAAGTTATGCCAAATCACCAGGAAATTTTTAGATTATATTAGATCTACTTCCATAGTGATACTGCCTCGGAAACTCAAGGAGGGGTCACTATGAGTCGGGTCCGACTCGACAGCACATAACAATAATAAGGTATAAAAAGGAATACTAAATATAAAGCATAATAATATATGTAATAGAATAAAAGTATATATAATAAATATAATAATGAACTTAAAACATAATTTTAAAACTGTATGTTAATAGATGAAAACATGATGACTTTTAAGAATCTGTTGTTCCAGGTAGCAGAACTTAATAACTTATTAAATAGCTGAAGCTTAAGGCATTTTAGCAGGAGAAAGATGTGGCAGTCTGCTTCCATAAAGATAGCAGCCTTCGAAATACCATGGAGCAATTCTACTCTGTCCTCTAGGGTTGCTATGAATCTGAACCTACTGAACAGCAAACAACAGCAAAGGGATATCAATGTGTGTCACCACACATGGTGCTAGACTTCCTGGCTGCACCATTTACTAGTGTGAGGTATTGAGAAAGTTATGAAACCTCTCTGTATCTCAGTTTCTTCATCTAGAAAATTGAGATAGGACTAATACCTACCTCCTGTCTGTTGTGTGTCTTGAATGTGTTTGTTCATGTCACACATTCAAAATAGTTCTTGGCATATTCAACAAATTCATTCATGTTGCGTATGTGAATGTGCCTGGTTCAATGTTAGCAGCCATCATCACGAAAATCATCATCATCTTCAACATTATCTTCAAAAATAGTAATAAAAAGACTATGAAGGAAACACCTTAAAAAATTGCAAAGGAAACATACATGCAGAAGAGCAGACATTTTCCAATAGCAGTTTCAGGTTAAAAAGAAAAGAACTTAGTGATGCCTAGCTGAATCAGTTGAATCAAGTTGATTTAAACAAATCTAATTTATTACTTAACCAGAGACCCTCTGAAGAAGCTGACAGATTTTTGTGACACTTAAACAAATAAACTTGGGATTTACCATGACTTATCACCAAACTGGTGGCACAGTGCCTAAGGTACCCGACTGCTAACCGAAAGGTTGGTGCGTCAAACCCACCAGCCACTCCGTTGGAAGCAAGACTGGGCAATCTACTTCCGTGTAAGTTACCACCTCGGAAACCCAGTGGGGGTCTCTGTGAGTCAGAATCCACTCAAAGGCAGTGATACTACATATATGTAGTACCAGAGCATCTCTGTTCTATCAGTAATTGCTATTATTTTTTTGAAAAACAAGCATCACACATTTAAGTGTTAGTTTATTTTGTAAAATTAACTCTACTGGATTTATCTAAATGATAAATAATCCTAACAACTAAAAGACAATGGATTGTTAGCTTCTGATTTTTTTCAAGATAAATCTCTGTACAAATAGGTAATTAAATGCTTGCCAAAGTAAAGAAGGAAGAACTGTAACTCTGGTTGGTGTAACTCTAGTTGGTTACCTGAAATCAAGTTGTCACATTATCTATATTTATAAATTACCTCGAAGTATAATTATGCCTATTTTTCTTATAATTAAATTATGTGGAGACAAGTAATATTTTCTAATATAATGAATTGTTGTGTATTTACTAAATGAAGTGTTATTTTGCAGAAATATTTTCAAAATGGGAATTGTGGCTGTTTTTAATTTCACCCTCTAGTGGTCATATGCCAATATTGCATTTTCCTATTTTTCGGTCATTTTGCAGGAGCATATGCTTTGTCAAGGAGCTCTGGTAGCATAGTGCCTAAGGCACTTGACTGCTAACCAGAAGGCTGGCGTTTCAAACTCACCAGCCACTCCTCAGAAGGAAGATGGGGCAATCTACTTCCGTAGTGATACTGCCTCAGAAACCCAAGGAGGGATCACTATGAGTCAGGTCTGACTCAAAGGCACATAACAACAACAGCAATGCTTTCTCAGAAGCTGTCGTCACATGGTCTTCAAGCATTCAGCTGCCACCAAAAGGTTAGTGGTTTGAATCCACCAGCAGCTCTGCTGGAGAAAGGTGAGGCAGTCGGCTTCTGCAAAGATTTAGATCTTGGAAACCCTATGTGGCCGTTGGACTCTGTTCTAAAGGGTTGCATCAACTCGATGCAATGAATATCTACTTTCTTTGGTTGACTCTTTGTTAATTATAGAAAGGAGAGTTAGATAATGGATTTTCTTTGTGCCATACATCTAAATTTTAGTGTCTACATGGAATTTAACTTCTGGGAATTGTTTTTCCCTTTGCAGTTGAGATTGTCTCTTATAAGTATGTTTGTAGGAATACACTATAATACTTTCATTGCCATCAGATTATCATACTGTGATGGCTTGTCTGTTGTTACAGTGCTGGAAACTATGCCACCAGTATTTGGAATACCAATAGGGTCACCCACGGTTGACAGGTTTTAGCAGAGTTTCCAGACTAAGATAGGCTAGGAAGACAAACCTGCTGATGTACTGAAAATTAGCCAATGAAGATGCTATGGATCACAACAAAATATTGTGTGATATAGTGCTGGAAGATGAGCTCCCTATGTTGAAAGGCACTCAAAATACATGACTCTAGCAATGGATATGAGCATACTAACAGTGGTGAAGAAGGGCAGGACCAGGCAATGTTCTGTTCTGTGGTACATGGGATCGTCATGAGCTGACTGGACAGAAATTAATGACAACATCATACTTTCAATGCTATTATTCAAATGAAAATACAAGTAACTCATATATAAACAACACATTCCAAGTTTAAGTACATGTGTTTTAATAGTTTCTGGGTTTGCTAAGGTGATTTTATATTACAGTGTTAAATGATTTGGTAGCTTTCTTTAATTCATGCTTTAAAGATCTTTAATTGATGAGAGAAAATGGGTTTATTTTATTGTCTTCAGAGATGTTTACAGATTAAGGACTCATGTCATGTGGTCTGCCATCTACTTATTCTTTTCTATTATGGTACTTCTGTTGAGAGTTTCATATCTTCAAAATATGCTCAAAAGATCCTTGCAGTATGTGGGAAAAGTTATGGAAATCAAACTGAATGTTCCTCACCTTCAAGTAATTTAAAAGTCATCACAAAGTGGTAAAAGATCATAGACCTGGCAGGAGAAGGATAAATGTACAGGTTTTGTTAATTTTATTTGGAAGCTTGAAATACATTTGCAGTTTTCCACAAAATGACTAAAGGATGAAAAACATGCTAATATAGTTTCCCCCTCTAAAGTTCAATCATTTATGTTAATGTGATACTCTGTAATTTTTGTCAAAATGTGAAGTTAGCTTATCAGAATTGCCTGGATGCCTGATAAAGGATCAAATATTTCCAAAGTGTATTTTTTTGCACAAAAGCACCCAAGTAACTTTTCACTAAGAATCATAAAGAAGGAAATCACAGAGGGAAAACTTGTATTTCATAATTAACCCTCTTCTCCTTCAATAAAATTATTTGGGGGATTAAGAAATCAAACATTACTGTTAAGTGATAACATCATTAATAAAAATTTCCAAGTTACATTAGTTTGCCCTGCTTTTAATTATCAGCTGATGAGCGAGCGATAGGTTTGAATTTTTACAATTTCCTCATATCATTTGCTTATCATTCTAATTGAAAAAAATTAAATATTGCCTATAAGTACCGTTACTCCAAAACCAAAAACCAAACTCACTGCCATTGCGTCAATTTCATCTCATAGCAACCTCCACAGGGGTTCCAAGGCTATAAATCTTTATGGAAGCAGTCTGTCTCATCATTCTCCCATGGAGTAGCTGGTGGATTTGAACCACAGCCAAATGCTTTAACCATTGTGCCACCAGAGCTCCTTACAGAGATTCTGTATAGTTACTACAGAGATTAAAACACTGGCGAGCTGCATATATTTTAAAAATTTAATCATGTAAAAGACTGTGCACTATTCCATCTTTATGTACTTTTAGAACAGAATTGAAATTTTGACTGAGAGAAAAACATGTGGTGTCTTAGTTATCTAGTGTTGCAGTAATAGAAACATCACAAGTGATGGCTTTAATGATGAGAAATTTCTCTGTCACAGTGTAGGAGGCTAGAAGTCCAAATTCAGAGCACCAGCTCTAGGGGAAGGCTTTCTCTTTCTTTGTCTCTTGGTCATAGGATGGTCCAACCCTAGGCACTCTGGGTCCAGAGGATGCTAGGCTCCTGGCTCTTTCCTGGAGGTAGCATGTCTTCCCTCTTTCCACCCCCTGCTTGCTTCTCTCTCCTTGTATAACTTGTAAGATAAAAGTTTTGCAGGCCACATCCCCGGGAAGCTCCCCTTACATGGGATCAGGGCTGTGATGGGACTAAGAGTGTTGCATCCCACCCTTAATCTTCTGACACCAATCCACTTATCATATTAGATCACATCATGGGTATCATTATATGTCTGCCATATTACATCATTACATAACTGCTAAGCCACTGGGAATCATGGCCCAACCAAGTTAACACATATTTTTTGGGGGATACAATTTAATTCATGACATAGAGTTTTCGTAATTAGGTAAATATTTTATTAAATTTGGATGAGCATCTAATAAGGGTCAAAGTACATCTAACCTTACCCTCAAGAATTTTCTAGTCTCTTAAGAAAACATAAATGATAATAGATATAAATACATGATTACAAATGTCTGCAATGAGGAATAATTAAGGCTATAATCAAGATCAAAATAGGACTATGGGAATTAGATTTGAGCAGGTAGGCAAGATTTCACTAAGAACTAAAATCTCAAAGTTGAATAAAAGTTAACCAGATGAATCACAGAGAATTACTAAACAGTCAATTACTAAATAGCATTTGCAGTTCTTCCTACTACAAAACAATACTTACATCCTTTTCCTTTTCTTTTTTTGGAATCTTTTGGTATATGGACACTGGCATTATTATGTAATTTATTCATAATAAATTATATAATGTATGTTCATTGAGTACTTCAGTAGATGAAAATTATGATCAGTATCTATATGTATATATGTGAATACACACACACACGATTGTTGTTAGGTGCCATTGAGTTTGTCTGACTCATAGCAACTCTGTGTATGACAGAATGAAACACTGCTGGGTCCTTATCCATCCTCACAATTGTTGCTATGTTTGAGCCCATTGTTGCAGCCACTGTGTCAATCCATGTCATTAAGGGTCTTTCTCAAGTTGACCATAGAGTAGACATGGTTAACTTTCCCCTTAGATATATTTCATCAAATTTTCTTAATCCTAAGAAAAGTAGGACTGCTGCTGACCTGGTTTTCATACAACATATTTTAAAGAGTAGGGTATTTCTTATAGGTTACAATTTTTCTGGAAAGCATTAACTAAGACTGTTGTTGGAAGCTTTTGTTTGTCATTTACTTTTGTTTTTGCTTCTATTCACTATTTCAAGTACAGGAAACTAACCCTTCAGTAAAATGTAGAAAAATGCCTGGACCTCTTTCTCCTGGCAATAGTAAGGACCTCCGCAATGTTTTTCTAAATATCAATAAATCTTGATTTGTAACACCAGATAACGTCTCAGTATGGAAAACCACCATTCTAGAATCTTAGGGGTGGCACATTAAAAGTTGTATAGAAGCTGGTGGTCAGTCAATGACCAGCCCACCCCTTCCTACCTCTTAATAAAGGAGCCAAAATGTAGACTAATCTGCTTGTTATCTGTAAGTCTTTTATATAAGTTACACTATAAACAAGGGCACTCAATTTCCTGGACTGGTTTTACACAAGTTTTGTAGTTGTTTTTAATGCTGCGCACATTCACTCACAAAAGCATCCCTATTTAAGACCATGAAGTATATTGTCACTCAACCTATAAGACATTATTTGCTCCTCAGTCATCAACAATAGCAGGAAATAGCAACACCTCCTAACCACCATTAGAAGCTGTCAGATACTAGCCAGTATTATCTCAGTATTATTTCTTAGTCAGTATTTCATAGCAAGTCTTCCAAACACCAAACCAAACACACTGCCGTTGAGTGGGACCCAACTCATAGCGACCCCTCCTTGGATTTCCAAGGTGGTATCACTACGGAAGTAGATTCCCCACCCTTCCTTCAGAGGAATAGCTGGTGGGTTTGAACACCAGCCTTCTGGTTAGCAGTCAAATGCCTTAGGCACTACGCCACCAGAGCTCCCATAGCAAGTCTTAGGAGCTCTCTTTTGAAAACTTGAAGCAAAAATTTCTTGGAAATTATTGTATCAAAGAGAAAATTGAAGAACCAGTGTCCCTGTGCAAGGGACTAGAACAGTTCTTGGACATTAGATAACAGAAAGTAGTAAATGGTCCCTTTAAAGTATCACAAATTGGCATGTTTTATCTCCCAGCTTTATTGTTTGTGTTATTCTTCAAAGGTTTCAGATTCCAGGAATAGGGCATCTAATTTGCTTAAGGTCATGTATCCATATCAAGACAAGGAAAGGCTAGGACACCTTCACTGACATTTTCATCAAATCATACACAATGTGGAAAGCAAAAATGGAGTGAAGTAGGAGCAAAGAATGCTGGGCAGGAAAACCACAAGTGTTCAGTGAGTTTTGTTAGGTAGTTTTTGAATAATCACCTCAGAAGATGTTTCAATTGATACATTGATGCAGCACAGTGAGAATTCTTTATTTAAAGACTTGGATTCATTCTTAAGACCAATGAAAATTTTTATATCATCATTTTAAGGCAAATGTTTTAAATTTATTTATTTTTTGCAAAATCTCTCTCAGGTTAAAAAAAAGGGGGGGCATTTAATGAACAACTGCTGTTTTCAAATAAATAAATTCTTAAATTTATGTTTTGATGTATAGTTGCAGTGACTCAGGAACCAAATGAAAATCATAAACCAACTGTTGAGACCCATTCTTCTGAATTTGGCATTCAATGTCCTCCATAACTTAGCCACAATCCTATTTTTACAACTCTATCCCACATAGCCCAATGCCCTGGAAACTCTATCTACTTGCCATTTCCAAACATTTGGAAGCAGCATTTGCTTGTCCCTTTGTCTTAATTACTCTTTGCCTTATCATATTCAACTGTGGCATATCCTTCAAGGGACAACTCAATTTGTACCTATGAAGAACAACTTTATCTTTCTATCACAGAGATACCTTGTGTTAGAATTCTGCCTGGCAATTAAACTGTCTTGCATAAATTATCTTTTCATGTGTGCACATCTTACACTTCTCACAATATCACAGATTTCTTAAAAAAAATTTTTTTTGAACAACTTTCTTGTGTTCAAAGTAAAAGTTAGTACAACAAATTAGTTTCCCAGTCAACAATTTATACACAGATTATTCCATGACATTGGTTGTTATCCCTGGAATGTGTAGCAATTCTCCCACTTCTACCCTGTCTTCCCTGTTTCCTTCCCTCCATCTTCCCTGCCCTTCCTTGCCTTCTTATCTTTGTTTTTGGGCAAATTTTGCCCATTTAATCTCATGTAGTTTATTATTCTAAGCATTATCTTCCTCACAGATGTTATTGGTTATTTAGCAGACCAACTCCTTGGCTGAAAGATGACTTCCAGGAGTAGCCTTGATTCCAGATAGCTTTGGGGGCTCCTTCAGTCTCTATCAGTCCAGTAAGTCTGATTTTTCTATGTTTGTTTGTTTATTTTGTTGTTGTTAATTTGAGTTTTGTTTTACATTTCTCTCCCATTCTACCCAGGGCCTTCTATTGTGTCCCTGAGCAGTCAGTAGTGGTAGATAAGCAGGCACTATCCAGTTCTGGTGTCTGGCTTCAGAGTCTGTGGGTCATGTGTGCCATTAGTCCTGTGGACTATTTGCTTCCTTGAGTCTTTGGTCTCCCTTTGTTCCAGATAGGAAGAGACTTCTAGCTGTATCCTAGATGGCCATGATGAATTTATTAAGAAGTAAACATTATTTTCATAATTTTTATGGCCAGAGCAGCATTTATTGATTGAGTACTATTCTAGGTTGCATGTAGCAATTATCAACTTCTACAGATAAATAATTGCTATGTTTTCTTAATTTTTTATGTATGTATATTCAAAATAACCTTCCTATCATATTTAGTAAGCTTATTTGAGAAGGTCCTCATATCTTTTAAATAACATTGGCATCATAGCCACTTAAGCCAATTAGCTCATACCTACTTATATATTCAGAATAAGTACACTCTTCTTGCATGACTCTGGTTGATGTAATTCAGTGTCCTTTTATGACCTGAAAACTGAGTGATGGTAGTTTAAAAATGACTGATCCTGCAAATGTATACATTTGAATCATTTAATTAATTTCTGTTTGTATTAAACTTAATGTGAAAGAACATATTCCTTTAGTTCTGTTATATTAGATAAGCTCTGTATACTGCCCCTAATTTTCTCATAATGTGGTGTTGCTGATAAATCATCAAGATTTTGGCTGGTTTTATATAAGTTATTGAAAGAGCTTATAAAAAATAAAATTAAAAAAAAAACTCACTGCCATCAAGTCATATCTGACTCATAGTGGCCCATCCTTGGGTTTCCAAGGCAGTATCATTACAGCAGTAGACTGCCCTATCTTCCTTCTGAGGAGTAGCTGGTGGGTTTGAACTGCCAGCCTTCTGGTTAGCAGTCAAATGCTTTGGGCACTATGCCACCAGAGCTCCTAAAAAAAAAAAAAAAAAAAAATCCAAAGGCAATATAGAATTCCTTTATTAAAAACATCTATTGTTGCCCAAAATCTATACATATAGCTATTGCCATGATATCTTCATACTCTAGAAACTTCTGCTAAAATAGGTACTATATTTAGTAATTATTGAACCCTTTCTATCATCTCTAATGGAATTGTCCAGTGCCTGGAAGTCTATTTTATGGTACATAAATTGGTCAAAGATTTAACTAAACTGACTTTTGAAAATATAGGTCACCACTTGTCTTCTGTTCTTAACTGGTCTTTTAGGCTGGGTTTTCAACAGAAACAAAATCAGTGAAATACATATATAGACTCATATCAAGGAAATGGCTCACGCAGATGTGGAGACCTACATGTCCCAAATCCATGGGTCAGATGTCAGGTTGGAGGCTTTCCTGACTCACATGGTTTCAGGAGCTGATGAACCCAAAATCAACTGATCAGAGAGAAGGTTGCTGGATCACAGGGTTTCAGAAGCTGGCAAATCCCAAAATGTATATGTCAGGCAGCAGGCTACTGGCTCACATCCTAAGAACCAGAGGTCAGAAGATGATAAGTCAGTTGCAGGACTGAGAGCAAGTGAGCTTTGCCAGACATGCATATATACTGGATGCAGGCCACACCCTCAAGGAAACTCCTCTTTCAATGGATTGGCTGCTCACGTTAGAGCACAAAATGGAGGATGATTACATGATATCTGCCAAGCCACTAAGAATCATGGCCTAGCCAAGTTGACAGATAACCTTAGCCATCACAATTAGTCTAAATTTTGCAGTAGTAATTTTTAAAATGACATTGAAAATTCTGTAAGTTTTATTTAGTAACTCATAGTCTTGTTTCTCCAATAACCATGCCTTCAAAAATTGTCCAGTTGAAATTTTGAAGTCTACATTTTTTTCTGTCTAAATTACCACCTACAGAATCTTTGAAGTTTTATGTACATTTTTAAACATCCAATCTGAACAATCACTTCATATTAGTACTTTTTTTGTGTGATTTGACATACACACATGAAACTGTTTAGAACTGTGGCATTGTCAGGTCAGGAATGCATCCAATTCTCTAAATTTAATTGACAGTGAAGTTATCGGCAAATATAGTGTTCATTTTATCTTCCATAAAAGCAAACATATACACTTCAAAAGTCCAAAGCACCATAATGTGCAGAATGTGGTCAGGATCACACTGTAAGTACCTCAGTATTTATTAACAGTAAATATCAACATACCACATTTGGGTACGTGCCTTTGACCACAAAAGTGTTATAAATGTCTGTTTTTATTTTATTTTCATGTTTGACAACTTGACAAATACAATGTCCTGCTTCAAGGCAAAAAGGTATCATAAAATCAAAAATAAATCTGGTTCTCCAAACATGACAGGATCTTTACTAATCCATCCAAAGGGATGGCCCAGTGACCCTTGCTCTCCCCTTGTAATTAATCTCTCTCTGCACACTTCTCTGTGATAGTGCAACTGATCAAGGCATCACATTAATAAGGGCAGATCATAGATTGCATTGTGTCTGCTCCGTAGTTTCCTGCCATTTCAAAGTAACAAACTTTTTTTCTAAACTGACTTGTTTCTTAAAAGCTCTGTATTAGCTATCAGATACAGTGGATAAGAAATCAAAGGCAAATTATAGGAAAACCGTTATATCCTTGGGGGAAGAAGAGGGGCAGTTTATGACATATTGCAGGAGGCAGTCTCAGTGGCCATGCTTTTCCCTAGTCCTCTGCTGCTAGTATCTCTAGACGACAGGAGCAAACCAAGCCGATGCTCTGCCCAGATAACTAGCAGGACTATGGCAATAACATTCCATCTGTGGCCCAAATGGCTCCTCCTTAGATCAACAGACCAGGAAATCTACATAGTGCTTCAGACACTATGTCAGTCAGCCCTGGGATATAAATGAGGAGAGATTTTGGAATTTCTCTCTATGGTGCAAAGTGAGGACACACAAGGAGCCCCTCCGTCTCCACCTGGACAGCTTCCTGAGTCAAGGGGGATCAATCACTATAGAACTGTTCCTTTCATTTGCTGTCTGTTTTCTGTGAGTAATTATATGGCTTTCACAGTTATGATTATTGTAGCATCATAAAGGGATTGATGTTACTAAATAGGCTCCTTGTCCTAGTAGTCTTGTGGCTGCTTGGGATTTTAGAGAAGCCTCGAAGGCAAGCTGTGTGTGCAATGCATGCTTGTGTATACCTATTCCTCACCTATCAGCAAGGTTATTTTCCAAAGCCCAGGTTGTTATGCAAAAATCAGTGCTCTGTGAAAATGGAGGATGACCACAACAGATCACAAAATGGAGGGTGACTTTATCATAACACAACTGCCAAACCACTGAGAATTATGGCCCAGTTGACACACAACCTTAGCCATCACAGCCAGTGTCATTCTTGCCTCGCACATTGACACTCATTACTGCCAGATATACATTGTTAATGTGCAAAATGGAAAGATAGTAAGTTTTTTACTATTGTAAATATGAAATGTTGGACATTGCAATAGTCAGTAAGTGAGGAGTAGCTGTATATATTCTTTTCAGTCTGATCACTTCCTAATTAATGAAAAAAAAGTTTTTCCACAGAGTAGCAATTTATCATCCACCCATATTTCCTTAACCAATCTCCTCCCTGCAGATCCCTTTCATCTTTCAAAAAGGGAATGCTCCAGTAGAGACTCTACCAATCATAGCGGTTTCAAACTGCTCGTGGAATCATGTAAAATCCACAAACTCTCGATGCATATTTCACTTTGAACATAGTTCAACTTATAAATGCACTGCAGCTAAAAATAGAACTGAAAATGTTTCCAATTGGCATGATATTGGAGACTAATCACATGTTTAATGACTGCTGCTACATTTATTTTTATTGAGATCTTGTAATAATGGATCTTTTCTTACCTCTGTGCATAAAGCTGAATATTTTGCCAAAGTACTTAAAAAAATATAGCTAAAAAAAAAAGAACCCCCCCATGGGGAAAAAAAAAAAACCCACCTCAGACATTGTGACCTTTCACTCATAAATAAGCACAATCCAGGTCAACCAGTATAGGTGATCCCTGGGGTAAGAACGAGATTCATTCCCGTGTGTTTAAGAATTTGTAGCTAAGTTGTAAAAGGGGCATATGATTCTTATTTAGCCTTCCTTTAGTGCAAGAGGGAGCTCTGGTGGTGTAGTGCCTAAGGTACTTGACTACTCACCAGAAGGCTGGCAGTTCAAACCCACCAGCCACTCCTCGGAAGGAAGATTGGGCAATCTACTTCTTTAGTGATACTGCCTCGGAAACCCAAGGAGGGGTTGCTATGACTCAGATCCGACTTGACAGCAATGAGTTTGGTTTTTGGTTTTGGTTAGTGCAAGAAAGGCGCCCTGGTGGTGCAGTGGTTAAAGTGCTTGGGTGCTAACCAAGCACTTGGGAGAAGAAGCAGCAGTCGTTTCCATAAATATTTACAGTTTAGAAACCCTATGAAAAGGTGAGTCAGAAAAGACTCTGAGGCATTGGGTTTGGTTTTTTGGATTTTAGTGCAAGAAAAGACTCAAAGCCTTTTCAATGATTTACAATCTGTACATGCAGCAAGTGAAGGTGATTTTGATGAAGAATTTGTTGAGCACAGGGGTTGGTTCAGTTGTTTCAAAGTGAGGGCAAATTTGCGTAACATTAAAGGGCAAGAAGAAACTGTAAATAGGATGCAGTGATCCCGGACTGCCCAGTGGGTACATCTGCCAAAGGTTCACTACCATAGCACTCCAGATAATTTTTCTTGTATTTAATCTCTATGATTTTGACACTTTGGATGGTTTTAGTGCTAATGATAATTTGGGGGCTTTTTGTTTGGCATGTACGTTCATATTTCCTTCTAATCTGAGAAATTAATACTTTTGCAGCATTAAGTTGCAATATTCAAGGAACAATACCTTGAGTCCCCATCCTGCGTGTAGTACTTAGTCTCCCCAGTATTTTTAGGGGAGTGGGTGGTGATTGGATCATTTTTCCTTCTCAGTGTTGGGCTTCATTACACTCATCAGCTTCATGCTTCACAGATTTCCCATCTGCCCCTTCTACCCCAGGCTGAATACCACTCCTGTTCCTCCATTTTCCCAAAGCACTGCTTACAAGTTTTTAGGTGTAAATAATTTTACTAAAGATTTGCTTATATTGATTGGCAATCAGAAGGCAGGTTGGAAAATAAACTCACAAACCAGCAGACCCTTATATTCAATGCCAGACTTTAGTGTTTCCGGACATTTAATCGTCAGTTTCCCACAACTGAATTTCTCACTGGCTTCTGTCCACCTGCCTTCTGCTATGTGCTTCAGCCTTTTTCTCTTTTCTTTCCTCCTGTTTACCCTACGCTTCCCATTGTATTTCACATATTCTCAGCTCTTTATCCTAAGCTCTTCAAATGATAATGGAACAATTTCTCTTCCTTATTTAGGTGGAGAAGTAGCCCACTCTTTACTTTGTCCATTCCTTTTGAATTATTGAAGGTGGATCTTAGTTGTCATGGCCAAAGAAATGTTTCAAGGTTGTTGTTGTTGTTGTGTGCCATCGAGTCGGACCCGACTCATAGCGACCCCTCCTTGGGTTTCCGAGGCCCTATCTCTACAGAAGTAGATTGCCCCATTTTCCTTCTGAGGAGTAGCTCGTGGGTTTGAACCGCCAGCCTTCTGGTTAGCAGTCAAGTGCATGTAGAAATAGCGCCCAATTTAAAGTACGCCTATCTGTTGGACGGCAGCAGGAACTTAGTAGACGGATGCTTTGAAGATTTTTTTTTCTTTTTCTTTTTTCTATTCCTGTTTTTCAGGTGGTAAAAATACCCTTGAAATTAGAAACACATTACTGTATTGTAACGTGCCATCGAATTGGCTCAGACTGAAGGCAACATTTTCTATAAGAGAGTGGAATGTTGTTCAGTCCTGTGCCAACTTTACAGTCATTGCTATGTTTGTGCCTATTGTTGCAGCCACTGTGTCGATCTATGTCATCAAAGCTCTGCCTCTTTTTCGCTGACTCTCTGATTTACCAAGCACAATGTCCTCTGATTGGTCCCTCCTGATAACATGTCCTAAGTGAGTGAGATGAAGTCTTGCCACCCACACTTCTAAGGAGCATTCTGGATGTACTTTTAAGACAGAGTTGTTTATTCTTCTGACAGTCCATGGTATATTTAACAGTCTTTGCCAACACCATAATTCAAATCCATTGATTCTTCTTTGGTCTTCCTTATTCATTGTCCAGCATTCACATGCTGGACATTATTAACAATAGGAAAATACAAGGAAAAAATTGACAGTGACTAGAATGAGATTTTTAGCTTCAAGATAAAATAAATTATACTATGCTATCTCCAACTGATCTTTTGAGTGTTTGTTGAAGACATTGAAAACAACATATGCAATCTAATATTTGGGACAAACAGGCAAAAAAGCATTTACATGGGGTCATTTGAAGAGAAGAAACAATAGTTATCATTTGTCATTGGTTTCCCTTTCATAGTAGCAAAAATTTTATATATTTTTAATGTATTGTAAAAAATGTATAAAACTTTTGTATATTTTATTGAGTACATTTTCCAAAATACATTTTAATCAAGTTATATAATCATTTTCAGTTAAAGCACTATATTGATTTAAAAAAAAAAAAAAATTAAGTTTCTTTCCAAAAAAATTCAACAGTGTCACCATTTTTCATGCTTTCTTATTTCCTTTTCCTAGATTCTCTTCATGGTCTGAGTTTCTAAATGCTAGAGACACTTTTCTTTCATCGACACACACTCTCTGTGTGAGCTTATCCAGTCCTATAGATGTATGTACCACATATATGCTGATGACTTCCAAATAAATATTTTCAGCCCTCTGCTCAGCTTTAGACTCATATCCAGCACTTATCTTCGAATGTTATTCCTATGCCTTAGGGATACCTCTCCTCAGCTGGCTACTAACCACCTCCAATTTAGTATATCCTAACTAGAACTCTTGTATTCACCCCTTCCCAAATGTTACTCTCCCAATCTTCTGTATCTCTGTAAAAGTCAAGCCATTCTTCTAGTTAAGTTGTTTAAAATTTTTGGAGCCATTCTTCTTTCCTGTTTCTCTCACATTCCTCATTCATTTCATTTGTAAGTCCTTTTAACTCTACCTTCAAACTATACCTGGAATCTGGCTCTTAACATTATTTCCACCATTGCAAGTGCAGCTCAAGGCATAATTATCATTTGTCTATACTGTTGAGATAGCTGTTTGACTAGTTTCCATCCTCTTGCGTCCTTACAACTCATTCTTCATGTATCAAAGTGATCCTTTCAAATCTTTGGTTGAATCACGTAATTCCTCTGCCCCAAACCCTCCAATGATTGTTCATTTCACTCAGAGTGCATCTAGTGCCTTACCATTGCAAATGAGGTCTTCATGATCTGGCCCATGGCCACCTCTTTTAATTCATCTTTCACTCCTTCATTTTGCAATAACCACAGTAGTCTCCTAGCTATTTCTAGCATATGCTGTACAGTTCTATTCAGGAACTGTAGTTGCTGTATCCTGTTCATGGAAAGAAGTATTTTGCAGTTGTTCCCATGACTTTCTGCATAATTTCATTAAGTGTTCAAATATCACCTCATCAGAGGCTATCTAGGGAAGCTCAAGCATACTGCCCCCTTACTTTCCAGCCCTGCCTCATTTCTTTATAGTACCTGTTATTGGACACAGAATATATGTATTCTTTATTTGTTTACTCTCTTTCTTTCCAGTTAGCATGCAAATGTCAGGAAATTAGAGGTTTCATTTGCTCAGCTTATCGATGAGGAGTATCTAATATCTGAAGTGATGTCTCAAACTCATTGCCTTCGAGTCAGATCTGACTCATAGTGACCCCTCCTTGGGTTTCTGAGTCAGTATCTCTATGGAAGTAGATTGCCCAATCTTCCTTCCGAGGAGTGGCTAGTACACAGTGGGGGAAAAAAAAAAAGGAAAAAAGGTATTTCTTAAATGAATAAGTAAATATATATAAAATGTTTCAAATACAATTTAGACATGAAAACACAATAAAAGATTGTTCAGAATAAATTATTCTATTATACATGTGGGAGAAGCATTGCTTTTTAGAAAGTTTATTCAATACCAAAATAATTACAGTGCCAGAATTGCTAGATGAACAAGTTGTTATAAAAGTACAATTAGTGCTATTAACCTTTAATATAGTACGGAAAATAATTCAAGAAAATATTCCCCCAACCCAAATACTTGATTAAATAATACCAAAAAACTGACCTTAAATATTTCTAACTTAACTACTCTACTGTTTTGGCTTAGAGGACTTTGCATTTTACTTACTTTTGTACAATATATGCAAGTGGTATATATCCAGGACTAGAAATATTTATTTCTTCTGATAATTCAGTGTATGCAGCCTTAACAAAAGTCTGTGGGAGGTCAGTACTTGAATTCCATTATATATATCACAAGTTAATAACACCAAGAAGCTTTCCTCAGAGTGTGTTCAATGTTATTACATATGATTACTTAGAATTCAACTTAAATGAAAATGTAGTTAATAAACATGGTGACAGTTTTTCCTTGTTTACAGTAAATGGTCCAAGTTAGAATTACCTATCACATAGATGAGCAAAGTTTTTTTCAAGACAATCATTATCTCTTATTCACTTTTATATAGCCCTCAGGGCTACACATAGTTCTTTCCACATACTAGACACTCAATACGTTTGTCAGATCAATGTATGAGAGCACATAATTCTCATTTTCCTTGTGCCCCAAGTTCAACTACCATTTTTATAGATGATATTCTGATTTAATTTTTAGAAATGGAGTTAAAATTAACTTATATCTGTATTTTGAGGCTTGATTTAATTACATAAATAAATAAGAAAAGCAGCCACTGATACCTAGAA
Organism: Orycteropus afer afer; assembly: GCF_000298275.1. NCBI lineage: Eukaryota > Metazoa > Chordata > Mammalia > Tubulidentata > Orycteropodidae > Orycteropus > Orycteropus afer. The sequence goes on from NW_006921594.1 coordinate 25,116,116, forward strand.
ACAGATCTAATGCTGACAGCTGGGCCTCAGTGGTATCAGGAGCTGGCCTGACACTCACAGCTAGATCATGTTCTTCTTTTGAACATACATTATCTCACAGAATACCAACATCAAACAACGTCATTCTGAGGCCATGATAAAGCAAGACCAAACAATAAGACCACTTCCTAATTTTGTCAAGCACAAACAAACACCTCTCTCTCTCCTGGTTAATATGAGTGACTGCTGTTCTATCTGGCCCTGCTGTGGACTCAGCCCTCGACTCAAGGCAATTCCATGCACAGTTGAATGAAACATTGCCCAGTTCTGCAACCTCAGGATTGGTTATGAACTGAACCACTGTGATCCATCAGATTTTCATTTTTGGAAGGAGGCCTTTCTTCTTAGTCTGTATGGTGCAGTGAATTTCTTGATAGGGCTCTTCTAACCATGGTCTTTGTGGCACCCATCAGATGACTGGGTGGAACTGTGATTTTGAGGTACTTGTGGTCCACCGAGGGGACTGGCTAGCTTGTTAGTAATGTAAATAAGGTGCATGACCTTATTTACCCCACTCTTGAGAGGGTAGGACCATGGAAATAAGGTGTATGGAACCCTAATGTGGGGATTGGTTAGTTTTGTCATTTTGCTAGGCTTAAAATGAGCTCTCCTAGGGGTGGAAAAGGGGTATCTCACTGCCATCAAGAAAGAACAGCCAAGGTGGAGTGGAATGCCTCCATGTCCTTTTTGCAGTCTGAAAGCTCCTCTATAAATGTTCAGCCTCATAGCAACAGGTAAGCCTCCACCGACAGGTGGCTGCATGTGAGGTGCTTTGGTTGGGATCTGAACCCCAGTCCCCCACACAGAAGTTGAGAATGCTACCACTGAACCACCATTACCCTTCTATAGATAAGATTTATTGAGACAGCCAATCTTAAAACTATCCTCATTTCTTTTTATTCTTTTTAGCAATCACTTTCAAATCATATGTGTCCTAGGTGTCTGGGGACAAAATATTTTCAATAATATCACTCTTCTCTTTAAAGAAAAAATTCAAACCCACAGAAGAATTGAAAGAATAGAACATAAACCACCATAAACTTGCCATGTTGTTAATAATTTATTACAGATTACATTTCTGTGTGTATACAAACACACATATACACAAATATACACATATACATACACATACACACATACATATCTAGGTTGCAGAATTGTTCCTAAATAATTCAATGTGCTTCTGCAAAGAATCGAAATAGTTTCCTAAGTGACCCTGATGGCACAGTGGTTAAATGCTTGGCTGCTAACCTAAAATGTTGGCGGTTCAAACCCACCAGCCACTCCGTGGGAGAAGAATGAAGCAGTCTGCTTCTGTTCAGATTTACAGCCTTGGAAACCCTGTGGCAGTTTTACTCTATGTTATGGAATCACTGTGAGTTTGAACCAACTTAATGGCAATGGGACCAGAGGGGAAGTAACCACAACCCATTGTATGAGACAGAATAATGTCTCTCTCCCAAATAGTTCACACCCTAATATCTAGAACCTTGCATGGCAAAATGAACTTTGCTGGTGTGATTAAGTTAAAGACCTTGAGATAGGGAAATTATTCTGTATTATCCAGGTGGGCTTAATGTACATAACAGGGTTACCATGGCTCCTTAAAGTAGAACACCTTTCCCTGCTGTGGACAGAGTGAGACGTGGCCATGTTAGAATGGTTAGAGCAATATTTGCAGGCTTTGAAGATGGATAAAGGGAATCCCTGACAAGGAATACGGTGGTCTCTGCAAGCTAGAGGAGACAAGAAAATGAATGCCCTTCTAGATTATCTAGAAAGGAATGTAGCTCAACAAAGACATTGACTTTAGCTAAGTAAGAACTGTTGTTCTAACTTTCAGGACCAGTTGTTTTACTCCATCAAGTGGTAATTGTTAATTAGCAATAGAATACAAATACAAACATTTTAATCTGTTAGAAAATTAATAATTAAAATTTAAATAAAAATTAACAATAATTTTATGTCATCATAGTCCATGTGAACATTTCTTCTGCTTCCCTTTTTTTTTTTTTTTCCATATCTAGTGTCCAAAGTTTACACATTACAATTGGTCATCTTGTCTCTTTAGTCTCTTTCACAATAGAGACTATTTTCGGTTTAGTTTTGTTTGTTTGTTTTAAAGAATCTAGGTCTCTTGGCTTACTCTGGATTTGTCTATTTTCCACACAATTAGATTCAAGTTAAATAACATCTTGGCAAAGATATTCCACAGGTGATGACATGTACTTTTTATTGTTTCAAAGTTTCAGGTTGTCTGACTTTTGGTGGGAGTCCAGGGTGGTCTGAAAAAGTTAATATATGGGGCTGCTAACCAAAAGGTTGGCAATTTGATCTTCCAGAGGTCCCTTGGAAGAAAGACCTGGTGGTCTACTTCTGAAAAATCAACCACTGAAAATCCTGATTCAAAATTTCCCCTTGATCCTGAGTAAGGAAAGAAAATATATAACAACAACATAGTCTTCTTACAATTTATACCTCTCTGAAATTATTCTCGTAATGTTCTTGATTATTTTCTGACATGACTCAACAAAATGAAAGCACTATGAGGTCACAAACCTTATCCTTACTGCCTAGAGCCATTCTTAGCACATGCACCACCACTGCAGTTGCAATGGAGTTGATTCTAATGCATGGTAACCTGATTAGTGTCAGAACACGTGTATGCTTTAATGGATTCTCAATGACTGATTTTTTTGGAAGGAGATCACCAGAACATTTTTCCAAGTCATCTCTGGGTAGACTCAAACCACAACATTTTTGGTTAGAAGTTCACTGTTAACAGTTTGCACCACCTAGAGAAGACTCCTAGCACATCAAAAAAGCAAACCCATTGACATCAAGTCAGCTTGGACTCATAGAGACCCTGAAGGACAGAGTGAAACTACCCCACAGAGTTTCTAAGGCTGTAAATCTTTACAGAAGTGGACTGCCTCAACTTTCTCCCACATAGCAGCTGGTGGGTTTGAACCACCGATCGTTGGGTT
>NW_006921594.1:25119766-25130161 GCF_000298275.1 Orycteropus afer afer
GGCCAGCCTTCTGGTTAGCAGTCAAGTGCCTTAGGCACTATGCTACCAGAGCTCCCAACCATCTACTTTACTAAGCATGATATCCTTCTCCAGGGACTAGTCCCTTCTGCCAGCATGACTAAAGTATGTGAAACAAAAATCTGGCCATTCTCGCTTCTAAGGAGCATTCTGTCTGTACCTCTTTCAAGATAGATTTATTCGTTTTTCTAGAGTCCATGGGAGTTTTAAATATTCTCACCAATGCCACAATTCAAATGAATCAATTCTTCTTCAGTCTTCCTTATTCATTGTCCAGCATTCACATGCATATTAGGCAATTGAAAAGACAATAGCTTGGGTCAGGTTCACCTTAGTCTTCAAAGTGATACCTTTGTTCCTTAACACTTTGAAGAGATCTTTTGTAGATTTGTCCAGAGCAATACACCATTTGATCTCTCAATTGCTGCTTGCATAGTGCTGATTGTGGACCCTTGTAAAATGAATTCCATTACACATTCCATCTTTTCTCCATTTATCATGATGTTGCTTATTGGTCCAGTAGCGATTTTAGTTTTCTTTCTCTTGAGGTGTAATCCATACTGAAGGCTGTAGTCTTTGATCTTCATCATTAAGTGATTCAAGTCTTCCTCACTTACAGCAAGGGGGTTGTGTTATTTGAATACTGCAGGTTGTTGATGAGTCTTCCTCCAATCCTGATGCCACATTCTTCATACAGTCCAGCTTCTCAGATTATTTGCTCAGTATACAGATTGAATAAATGTGGTAAAAGGATAAAACCCTGATGCACAACTTTCCTGATATTAAACTATTCAGTATCCCCTTGTTTTGTTCAAACAACTGTCTCTTGGTTTATGTAAAGATTCCTCATGAGCACAATTAAGTTTTCTGAAATTCCCATTCTTCACAGTGTTATCCGTAATTTGTTATGATCTACACTGTCGAATGTCTTTGCATAGTCAATAAAACACAGGTAAACATCTTACTCCATATTCTTTGCTTTCAGTCAAGATCCATCTAACGTCAGCAGTGATATCCCTCATTCCACATCTTCTCCTGAATTCATCTTGAATTTTTGGTGGTTCCCTCTCAATATACTGCAACAACCATTTTTGAATTATCTTCAGCAAAATTTTACTTGCATGTGATATTAATGATATTGTTAGGTAATTTCTATATTCTGTTGGATCACCTTTCTTTGGGGTGGGCAGAAATATATATTTCTTCCAGCTGATTGAGTAGGTAGCTATCTTCCAAATTCCTTGGCATAAATGAGTGAGAGCCTCCATTGTTGCACCCATTTGTTGAAACATCTTAATGAGTAATTTGTCAATTCCTGGAGCCTTGTTTGTTGTCAATGCCTTCAGTCCACCTTGGACTTCTTCCTTCAATACTTTCAGTTCTTGATCATATGCTACCTTCTGAAATGTTTGAACATTGACCCATTCTTTTTGGGACAGTGACTCTTGTGTATCCCTTCTATCTTCCTTTGATGCTTCCTGTATTGTTCAATATTTGCCCATATATCTTTCAATATTGCAACACGAGGCTTGAAATTTGAAATTTCTCTTCTGTTCTCTCAGCTTGAGAAATGCAAAGCATGTTCTTCCCCTTTGATTTTTCCAATCCAGGTCTTTGCATATTTCTTTGCCTTCTTGAGCTACCCTTTGAAATCTCCTGTTCCACTCTTTTACTTCATCATTTCTTCCTCTCACTTCATCTACTCTCCATTCCAAAGCAAGTTGCACTCACTTCTGACATCTGTTTTGGTCTTCTCTCCTTTTCCTGTCGATTTAATGGCCTTTTGCTTTCTTCTTTTATGATATCCTTGATGTCAGCCTCCATGTGTCTGGTCTACTGTCATTGGTGCCATGTGTCAAATCATATTCTTCAGATGATCTCTAAATTCAGGTGGGATATACTCCAGGTTGTATTTTTGCTTTTATGGACTTGTTTTAATTTTCTGCAGCTTCAGTTTAAACTTACATATGAGCAACTGATGGCCTCTTCCACAGTCGGTCCCTGGCCTTGTTCTGACTGATGGTATTGTGTTACTTCTTCATTTCTTTGCACAGATGTAGTTGATTTGATTTCTGTGTATTCCATCTGGCAAGGTCCATATTTATGTTCATGTATAACCAAAAAACACCAAAACTAAACTCACTGCCATTGAGTTGGATCTGACTCATATCAGCCCCCTCCTTGGGTTTCTGAGGCGGTATCAATACAGAAGTAGATTGCTCAGTCTTCCTTCTGAGGAGTGGCTGGTGGATTTGAACTGCGAGCCTTCTGGTTAGCAGTCAAATGCCTTAGGCACTATGCCACCAGAGTTTCTATGTTTATGTATAGTCACTGTTAATGTTGTCAAAAAAAAAAAAAAAAGGTATTTGCATTGAATAAGTCATTGGTCTTGTAAAATTTTATCATCAGATCTATGGACCTACTTCTCTCACCAAGGCCATATTTTCCAACTACAAATGGCTCTTCTTTGTTTTCAACTTTTGCATTCAACCACTAGTAATCAATTTTCAGTGCACCTTGATTTCATGTTTGGCATATTTCAGACTGCAGAAGTTGATAACAATTTTCAATTTCTTTACCTTTGCCGGTTTGTCATATTGTGCTGGCTTGCATGTTGGTGTGACAGTGAGAGCTATTCTACTGGTATTTCAAATATAAACAGGGTCACCCACGGTGGACAGGCTTTAATTGGAGCTTCAGACTAAGACAGACAAGGAAGAAGAATGGGGCAGTAAACTTCTGAAAAAATTGGCTACTGAAAATTTTATGAATGGCAGTGAAACACTATGTGATACAGGACCAGGAAATGTTATGAATAGCAGTGGGACACTGATGGAGTGTGAGAAGAGGAGCTCCTCAGTTGGAAAGGCACTCAAAATGTGACTGGGGAAGGTAAAGCTTTGGGGACCTTCATTTCCTGACGTGGCACAACCCAAAGTCAGAAGAAACAGCCACAAACCTCCATTACTAATCAGAATCTGGAATGTATGAAGTATAAACCTAGGATTGATATCCTAGACATTAATGAGCTGGAATGGACCGGTATTGACCATTTTGAATTGGGCAGTCATATGATCTACTATGCCAGGACTGATAAATAGAAGAGGAATGATGTCACATTCATTTTCAAAAAGAAGATTTTAAGAACTATCCTAATGTAAAATGCTGTCAGTAATAGGATGACCAGTTAATAATACCATTATTCAAATTTGCATACCAACCACTAAAGACAAAGACAAAGGAGATAGAGAGTCACGAGCATTGGAAGGGGGCAGTCTAAAGAATAGGGAAGTGTAAAGGCACACAGTGATCGAAAATTTGAGATTCAGGAACAATCAAGGACCTCCCAATAAAGAAGAAGAAAAAAGTGAATGTAGTTGCTGTTAGGAAGAGAGTGCTAGAAGGTTAAGAGATTGAAAGGACAAAGGTTAGAAGGTTAAGTTAGAAAGGGCAATTTTAACTCTAGTTGAGGTTGAGTCATTCAAATGATGACAAAACTCAAGCCTAGGTGTGATGTACTGAGGTGTGATGTACCATCAGTGAATGCTATGGTTGTCCAGAAGCTGCCTCTCAATCTTTTCACTCCCTGACCAGTGTCCTTATGCTATATCACAGTTGTCTGATAAGAAATATTAAGCCATTAAGAATGATTAACTTAAGTTCGCTTTTAAATTACAAACCAGAAAATATGTCTACCTCCAACCTTACTGTGATTACTAATTAGCAAGCATTTCTAATAATGTAAATATTAAGGAGGCAGATACTGAATTGAAAATATTTGAAATAATAATTCAGAAAAAAATTTAAGATATGATTTTTCTATCAGCAAGGAACTTTATGCTTTTTTTTTTCCCTAGCAAAAGAATCATGATCTCTTCCCACCCATTAAATCACTGACTGCACAGTCTATCTTTTGAGTTTCCAAAAGTCATGCAGATTTAATATGATACTTGTTTGTGTGCTTGTGTGTATTTTTGGAAAGGTGTGTTTACTAATAAATTTAAGATAGCATGGCTGCATTTTACATGTCACATAACCTCAATACTGTGAAATATTGTCATGGTTACCTGCAAAACAGCAGAATGTATGTTGGTGAAAGATGAAGTTCAAACGGTATAAGAATAGGTTCCTTAATAGTAACCAAAGATTATGGACAAAGAGAGGAAGGTAAGAGGAAGTGTAAGCAGACCACGGTTCAGCTGGTTTTAAAATAAAGCAATGGCTAAGTCATTCTTTTTCTGTACTCATGATCATAATTATTAGTTTCAAAAGGTTGTATCTCAGAAATTGCTATCTTTATGAAAATAGCCCCACACACAAAAAAAAATTTGAAGAAAGTGAAAATAAAAATAAAAGTTATGGAAGTCAGGGACTTTAAGGAAATGATGAGTGTGTTCATTAGGACATGGCTTAATCCTCTTAATTTAGGCAATTGGTAATAATTAAAACATTTCATAATCCAGTTTGCAAACATTTATACACTTAGAATAAACACAAAACCAAATCCACTAACATCGTTTTTATTCTAATTCTTAGCAACTCTTTAGGACAGAGTGTAACTGCCCCATAGGGTTTCCAAGGCTATAAACCTCTACGGAAGCTCTGCCTCATTTTTCTCCCTGAGAATGACTGTTGTTGTTGTTATGTGCCGTTGAGTCGGACTGGACTCATAGCGATCCCTCCTTGGATTTCCGAGGCAGTATCACTACTGAAGTAGATTGCCCCATCTACCTTCTGAGGAGTGGCTGGTGGGTTCTAATGCAGACCTTTTGATTAGCAACTGAATTCTTTACCCACTGCTCTGCCAGAGGTCCTTTTCTCAGGATATTTATGCATTTTCTGTGATTAAAATGCTTTGTGATGATAATCTGTCATTTATAACTGTTCTAAAAATTATTATTTTTTCTACATTTATTAACAAATCTTAGTTATTGTTTAGATTTGTCAAATCTAGTTTGGTTATACTAGTTATTTGTAAAAAATTACTCATTGTTTTATTTTGTTTCTTACTTTTCAGCAGCTGGCTAAAAGGCAAAATTCTCTTTTTATTTTTTGCAGTCCCCTATGAATGGAGAGAAGGAGCTCTGGTGGCTGCGGTGCCTAAGGCATTTGACTGATAACCAGAAGGTTAGTAGTTCAAAGCCACCAGGCACTGCACCTAAGGAAAATGGGGCAATCTACTCCCATAGAGATATACCACCCAGTGGGGGTCACTATGAGTCAGAATTGACTCCATGGCAGTGAGTATGGTTTTTTGGAGTGAATGTAGAAAGGAGAAAATGACTAAGAAACAAAAGAAAAACCAACATGGTATATTTTTCAAACAAGATACTTCAACAATTAACTCAACAATTATCTATCAAGACTTAGTCCTTGGCAAGTATAAATCTAGGTAGTGGGACAACCAAAGCTAATAAAATATGGTTTTGGCTAGTAGAAACCTCACAGGAGTGGCAAAGAAACCCACATGAGCAAAACAGACAGTTAAATATCATGAGGCCCATGGAAGACTGAGGAATAAGGGGTTTGGAACGAAGGAAGAAAGAGCAATTTGAAACGGACTAAATTTGTCAACAAAGATTACTGACAACAGAGCTATGACATAGCTTGGTTATTATTCTTATAAAGAATATTATACTTAAGACAATATTCTAACCCCCTACATTGGGGGAAGTATAAAACTAGAGCATCTGTCATCCAAAGAAAAGAACAAATACTTAATGGGAAGTCTAGATTCCTTCAATGCTGTGATTCTAGTTTAACTTGTCTCGTCCACTAAGTAATAGCAGATCAATATCTTATAATTGGAAGATTATTTTATTTCTCTTCTCATAGGTTTAAAATTATTTCTGATAAAATAAAAACAGATTGAATAACTCAATAAAATAAATTTGCCAAACATTACACAACTTCATAACACCGGATCTGACTTAGGAAGACATTATTTCTGAAGTTTAATAAACTATACTTTAGTACTATCATCTTTGCACTTACAATTGATGCTAAAGATGTTTAAGAATGACACTGCTGAGAAAGGAGCCATGGTTTTCTTATTTCCAGAAGAGCTTAAAGGGGTAGCAGGACAGGTTTTCTCCAGGGTCCATTTATAACAGGCAATTATATTTTGTGATGCATTTAAGCCTCCTTAAATTCATCCAAATGCCCATGAAATAAAACTCTGCACATGTATGTGTTGGAATTTACTAACATGGATTCCACACATTTCTTCATCCTTTGACAAAACTTTACCTCCAAAGGGGAAATGGAAACAAATATGTGTTTTGTTTTTATTAGCTTTTGAAGTAATGTTGAATATGTTGATTTGTTCAAGAGAAGGCTGCTGACTCAGACCAAGCCAGGGTCCTCAAAGTAAGAACCAATGAAGACTGATATTCTCAATTGATGAAATGTTTTTGTTCTTTAGTATGTTACAACTGCCTTTCTGTGTCCAACTCAGCAGTATTAAGCAACAAAACAAACCAAGTATTTCATTTAAGAGTGGGAATCTAAGATCACTTTTGCAGACTATTGACCCAAAATCTATAACATTGTTTTGAACATGCTATAAACAAAAACAAATAGATCACTGTACACTGGATGTGCTCTGATTCTTATAATTAGGGGAAAAAAAGGTTCAGAAAGCAATAAGAACATTTACAAAGGAGATAATAGTTTGTGAGCTTTTGATGAGACTTTTCTTTAAAGAGAATTGGCTATCATTCTTTTTTCCTATAAAAAAAACCTTCTTTTTCAGTGCCAGCTGGTTTTCCCTCCTCTCAGAATATAATTTAAATGAAAAGATGGAATGAATCTCTTTTTGAAGAATGAGTTTCTTTTTTTTTCTTGTTTTATAATACAAAACCTTCTAATAATTGATTTGTCTTCCTGGAACATAAATTAGGAAAGCCTTCCATGATAATCAGAAGAAAACTTTAAAACTAATTAGTAAATATTTTGCTGTAGATGTAGAATAATAATTTTAGAAACTTAAAAGTTCCCTTTTCTGAACCACTTCGAAAAGATATTTCTACACCTTTTATAGGTATTGATTTGGGACTAACAGAAGTTCACTGTCAAGATCTACTGTGAGGGCAGGAAATGACAGTAGGACTAGATCTCCTGATTCAAAGAATAGGATTTTATTTTTTATTTGGCGGTGGTGGTGGCGGAGACACTCAAATTAGAAATTTGGTTACCTTTCCTAAAACAAGGAAACAAACAAAAACCAGAGCAAGAATGGATTTATGATTTTGGGTTAAAATGAGTAGATGAAATACTTAATTTTATCTCCTCGCTCTCTCCAAAACCATATTACAACAATACTAACCTACTTTTCAAAAACATATATTACTATACTAACAAAAAGAATAGGTAGGCAAATTATAACCTGATAAGAATTTTCATCAAATATCTGGAAGAGAAAAGGTAGATAGAAAACTGCCAACAGATAGAGCAAGCCATGGGAATTCATTGTACAATTGTCACAGAGAACATGAGGAGGAAGAAGTATAGATTTGAACATGTTTGAGTATTAGGCACTTGTACGCCGTTGCCCACCTCCATGTGTAAAACAGCCTGCTGCCAGCATATACCCATTGAATCCTTCAACAGAATATTTGCTCCAAATAAATTTAGAGAACTCTCTGGTAAGAAGTAAAGATACTAGAATGGATGTTGGCAACTGTCATGGATTGAATTGTGTGTCCCCAAAATACTTGTCATCTTGGCTGTGCCATGATTCTCAGTGGTTTGGCAGTTATGTAATGATGTAATCATTTCCCATGATGTGATCTGATGTGATCAGGCAATCAGTTGTGAGGGGATTAGAGTGGAATATGACACCCTTACTCAGATCACAGCACTGATCTGATGTAAGGGGAATTTCCTTGGGATATGGCCTGTATCACTTTCTATCTTCTGACAGGTAAAAGGAGAGTGAAGAGAGCAGAGAGAACAGGATCTCAGGGGTCTGTGCTTCTGGCACCTGTATTGTTCAAGGGTCACTTGTATATTCTTCTTATGTCTGACTTCTTTCACTCTGCATAATTATTTTGAGATTTTCTGTGTTGTTTTATGTATCAATAAGTTATTCATTTTTATATTTGAATAATATTTCATTAGATGGATATATAACAATTTTTTTATCTGTTCATGAGCATTTTATTGGTTTCCAGTTTTGGGCTATTACAAATAAAACTGCTAATTTCAGGAATAAGACATTTCAGGGATAAGACATGCTAGAACTGAAGCAGGCAGGTAACTTGGTGGCCTGGGGTAGGACATCAGAACCCAAGTAGAATGAGAAGGGTGTCACTTCATGAGGGTGTGGCCGGGAGTGGGATGTCAAAACTTGAGGAAGATAAAGAGATCATCCACAGAGAAAAATAGGAAAGAGGCCCAATTTGGGGTGCCAGAGCCCAAAGTGAATGAGAAGGGAAATTACATACTAGGGGCTCTGGTGGGTAGAGATGGGCATCCATGCAACATCCACCTCTCTTCCTGTGAAGACTCAGGCCCAAGATTGGTGGAGAATACATATGCATAAAAGAGAAAATCAGAGATTAGGTTCATGCAGCAGATTGATCAAATAGTAAATATTTGGATGAAATACTTAATAAGTGTTGTGAGAGCCAGATTTCTCAATATCACAGAAGGGAGATCAGGACAAATTTGGAAAGGAAGGAAACTAGAATGAACCCTGTTGGACTGGAGTGGAATTAATCAATCAATGTGAACTAAGAGCTTCCACTACATAGACAGATAAATAAATAAATATAGATATGACAAAAATCAAAAGATGGTAATTTGGTAAGAAAAAGGAATAGTGACTTTCATGGACAGAATTGCATGATTTGTGTCCTAGACCTGGCTCTTTCTCTAAATGATTATTGAGTCTATTTTAGTAATTTGTATCACTGATGGAATTGAAATAATTAATTAATAACATACTTTTAATGTCTAATATTTGGTGGTTTTATTGCTCTTTTTCAAGACAAAAGCCTTCTTTACCATATTCTTTAGAGCTTAGTGATTCTACTGTAAAACTATAGGTTTTAACTCTTTTGAATTAAAAAGTAGAAATATATAAAAGATCATTAAGATTGCCAATCTACTAATATTACTACATAATATGAATTCATTACATTATTACTTCATTTCTATTACTACTACTATTATAAACATGCTATCTTAAGTATATCACATAGTGAAAATTATATATTATATACTTTAATTATTTCAGAAATAAAAGCTTTTTTAATACAATTTAAGAAAATAAATTCTGACTATAAAAATACAGTTCATTTTAAGATGATTCAAGAAACAGATTCATTATAAATCATGTGACAAGAAGAACAAGAAAAAATTCCAATGTCTATTCTCAAAAAAAAATCCCTTTTTTTTTGCCATCTGTTATCTTTTTTTTTTTTGTTTTAATTGTGATTTGGGTGAAAGTTTATAGAGAAAATTCACTTTCCATACAGCAGCTCACATACACTTTGTCTCATGACATTGACTGCAATTTACCACAACGCAACAGGTCCCCTTCCACTTGCTCCCCATAGTTACCTCTTCTCTGTGTCCTTCTCTCCATGCACTCCTGACTCCTGAGCTTAAAAACTTAACTTTTTAACTTGCTTAAAAGATACCCAAGGTAGATAAATCAAGACTAAATACATGTGATAATCAGACAAGACTAGAAATAAACATTTTTTTCTTCTGAATTTTTGATCAATACTAATCAATACTGTTAAATTAAATATATGGACCTCCATTAATTGTTAAAAGGGCTAAATTATTAAATGGAAAGGATTGTTCATATAGGTCTGTCCTACATTTAACATATTTTTATTCAATTGCCTGTTTTATGCTGTGGTAGTTAAAGTTGTTGTCAACTTGTCTGGGCCTGGTTGAGTGGCTGGGCAGGTGGATGCAGTTACTCCCCATGGTAAGATTGGCAGTCAGTTCCATGGTGGAATCTAGTGGAGCAGCTGGGTAGCTGCTTTAGGGATGTGGTCTGCTTCCAGTGTATAAGAAGCAGCTTTGAGGAAGGTCTCCAGCTTTTCGGCACCCTTAAACCTTGCATGTAGCCAAGTTGTTGTTTAACAGCCTGCCATGCCCTACTGATCTTGGGACTTTTTCTGGACATGAATTAGTGGCCTGCCACATTGTTTGGCAGGAGCCACGACCGACAGCCAGAACAGGTAAGGAGCAGAGAGTCCCCAGGCCAGAAGCGGGAGATGGTGGATGGCCAGAACAGGTAGGGTGAAGGCCAGGAAGTTAGCAGAGCTGTTGGAACAGCTAAGGGAGATGAACTTGTCTGTCAGTTTGTTATACTGTGGTGGCTTGCATGTTGCTGTGAGGCTAGATAGAGGCTGT
>NW_006921594.1:25131551-25132148 GCF_000298275.1 Orycteropus afer afer
CTTGCCCTTGAACAGAGAGTAGCTAAAGCAAATGGAAAAAATGACAAGATGAAAGACCTGAACAGAAGATTTCAAAGAGCAGCTTGAGAAGACAAAGTCAACTATTATAATGAAATGGGCAAAGACATGGAGTTGGAAAGCCAAAAGGGAAGAACACACTCAGCATTTCTAAAGCTGAAAGAATTGAGGAAAAAATTTAAGCCTTGAGTTGCAATATTGAAAGATTCTTTGGGCAAAATATTGAATGATGCAGGAAACATCAAAAGAAGATGGAAGTAATACACAGCGTCACTGTACCAAAATGAATTGGTCAATGTTCATCTATTTCAGGAGGTGGAATGTGGTCAAGAACCAATGGTATTGAAGGAAGAAGTTTAAGCTTCACTGAAGGAAGTGGTGAAAAACAGGCTCCAGGAATTGCAGAGTACCCATTGAGATTTTTCAACGAATGGATGCCACACTGGAGGCACTCACTCGGCTATGCCAAGAGATTAAAAAGACAGCCAACTGACTGGAAAAGATCCATATTTGTACCCATTCCAAAGAAAGGTGATCCCACAGAATGTGGAAATTATCGAACAATATCATTAATATCAC
>NW_006921594.1:25133388-25148772 GCF_000298275.1 Orycteropus afer afer
AAAAAGGGGAAGGCTCTCAACCAGATGAATTGACACAGTGGCTGCAACAATGGGCTCAGGTATGGCAAGACCATGGGGCTGGCACAGGACCGGGCAGTGTTTTTTTTTTCGTTCTGCTGTACATAGGGTTGCTGTGAGTCAGAGATGACTCGACGGCACCTGACAACAACATGTAGTTTGGTGATATCGGGACTGTACTTTTTCACTTGTCAACCTTGAGTTGTCAGCCTCAGCAGCCACCTGTTTCCTGAGTGAAGAAAAGACCCTTGCTTCAGTGGGCTGGGAGCAAGAGGCATAGCTGAAGCCAAAGTTTGATGGGCTTTCACACGGCCCCTAAAGCCTGGCACTTTGAACTCAGACTTCCAGCCTCCAAAAGTTGTCAGAATAAATTCCTGTTTGTTAAAGCCGTCCCATTTGTGGGATTTCCTATTAGAGCAGCACAGAGGTAACCAAAACATACATACATACATACATACATACATATAGATATAGATATAGATATTACTAAAAGAAGCATATACTAGGCAATTGACTAAAAATATGTTAAATGTAGGACAACCTATATGAGTAATTCTTTCCACTCGGTAGCTCTGGTGGCATAGTGCCTAAGGCATTTGACTGCTAGCCAGAAGGCTGGCTGTTCAAACCCCCCAGCTGCTCTGCTGAAGATGGAGCAATCTACTTCCGTAAAGATTTACTGCCTGGGAAACCCAATGGCAGTCGCTGTGGGTCTGAATTGACTTGATGGCAGTAGGTTTGGTTTTCGATTTTATGTTGCTGTTGTGTGCCATCGAGTTGGACCCGACTCATAGTGACCCCTCCTTGGGTTTCCAAGGCAGTATCACTATGGAAGTAGATTGCCCATCATTTGATTTTATAGATGTGATAAAGGTCTTTATGTTCTGAAATATTATTATGTTCTCAAATCCTAGTGGAAATAGAACTAAATTTAAAAAATAAAAAAAATTAAGTAGCTAATTAATGTCATCTTTATTGACTGTATATTTTCACAAGAACAGAGCTCTAAATGGGTTTTTGTCATTGAAGGATCCAGTTTATATGACCACTTCCAAATTAAAAGGGTATGACATAGGCAATTCTAAAATGTTTTAATTTCTTATGTATACATTTTTTTTGTGTATAGTATAATTTTGTAAATGAAAGTTATAAAAAGAAGGATGTATCATATGTTAGCATACAAAGGAGAACCCTCCTACCTAGCAATGTTCTGAATGACTGACAAGGAGAAAAGTGACTTCAGGAACTTCATAATTTTATTACCTTTATGAGTAATTACCTATTAGTGGTTACACTTCTTCATTAAAAATACTAAATAAAGTGCCACTCATTATCATCAGTTTGATTTAAAATATTTATTTGGCATCTCAACACTCCAGTTTTCCATATAATAACTTTGAAATGATGTTATTAATCTATACACTCTCTCTCACACATACACACACACACAGACACCCAAGAAACCAAACTCACTGCCATGGTGTAGATTCTGACTCATAGGGATCCCCTTCGGGTTTCCGAGGTGGTAAATCTTTATGGAAGCAGATTGCCCAGTCCGCAGAGCGGCTGGTGGATTTGAACTTGCAGTCTTCCGGTTAGCAGTCACGTGTCTTAGGCATTACACTACCAGAGTTCTTTGCTATTCATATCTATATGCTACTTCATTTACTACAGATTATTCCTATACAGAAGATTGCTGTTGTTGTTGTTATGTGCCATCAAGTCAGAGCCAACTCATAGCGACCCCTCCTTGGGTTTCCGAGGCAGTATCACTACGGAAGTAAATTGCCCCATCTTCCTTCCAAGGAGTGGCTGGTGGGTTTGAACTGCCAGCCTCCTGGTTAGCAGTCAAGTGACATAGGCACTATGCTAGCTAGGACCATATTTAGCTTTGTTTGTAGTCTTATTTTCATGTAGTGAGTATTTGATCAAAATAACATTGAATTATATATATATATATATATATATATATATATATATATATATACACACATCCAGTTTGAGAAACATAACATATATCATACTATACATTAGCTGCAATTTTATTTGAAAATGCATGTTATATCCCACATTGAGAAAATCTGTTCAAAGACAAAAATCCAAACCTGTCCAGATGAGGAAAATAAATGTTTAGGTAACATGACAGTTAATGTATGTCATTTCTTCCCCTGACACTTTCATTGGATCCCAAAGAGAAAGGTATCAATAGTTAATGAAATTCACAGTAAAATAAACAGAAAGATTCAAGTAGCACTTCTTTTGTTCTTTATATAAACTTAAATTATAAATAGCTACAATCAACCAAAACTAAACTCACTGCAGTCAATTCATTTCTGACTCAGCGACCCCTCCTTGGTTTTCTGAGGTGGTATCTCTACTGAAGTAGATTGCCTTCTGAGGAGAGTGGCTGGTAGGTTTGAATCAAATGCCACCAGAGAAGCACTCTCTTTTTTGACATATTTCTATGTTATCTTGGCATGCATTTTCGTGAGCATTTCAGGCATGATGAATTTATTAGCAACTATTTCCACATAAGAAACATGTTTTAGGTTATAGTTTCAAAGTCTACTTACTTTCAAGATTAAAACTGGCACTTTTGTGTTAAATTACAGAATGGACAAACATATAATCTTGGGGAATACATGACACACAAAAACCAGGTCATTAAAATGGAATTTGTAACATCCATATAGAGATCTACCTTTTTGCATGATGTCTAATCATTAATCTACTGTATTGTAAACTAAGCAGAAATAATAGAGAAAGTTATTAATCATTCAATTTTCACAGTACTGCACGAGCATGAATTTACTTAGCACAATCACTTGTATTATTTTGACAGATTTGGAAAAAAAATTGTTCTGTCTAATTGGTCTTCAGCCTCCCACTTCCCCCAGGATGGTTCATTAATCTATTATTATTTTGCATGATATATGCTATGTGGCACATAGTGACACAGCTTAGCTGCAGATCTGTTGGAGATGTTCCATGGTGCCTTCCGTGTATTTCCTTGAGTCTTCTCTCCTTTTACAGTAATTAAAAAGTCATATAGTTTTAGAGAAAGTAAAGAAATACAACAAATTTACAGAAGCTTTGTCTATAAAAAATTAATATGGAATCACACTATTTGAAGATCTGATAAAGTTTTAAAGACTGAAATGAGTGTCATGAGTCCACGATGACCTATTTGCCCTGTTATCTTTTTCCCTTCATTTCATTTTGTGCAAGTAGCTGCATTATAGGCCTATCACTGAGAATTGTCCACTACCTAGAAGTCAGGATAATTAAAGTGATTTCACAGGAAAAGTAATCTAAAAAAACATGGTATTCATTCCTTTTAACACCACATTACAGCCTTCACTGATATACAAACAGACACTTTCATTGAGACTTTTAGAAGAAAGATCTTACAGATAAGCATATCCTGGCTTTTAAGGACTATTTCATATTTCCTCTGTCTTTCCAAACTTATTTTAGCCCCTCATGGGTCTGTTAATCTTACTTGATATCTTATCCTCCATTTATCTTGTATAATTAGAAGCAGTCATGTAGGAATTCTGAATCTGCCTTGGAAACCCAAGGAGGGGTCACTATGAATTGGGTCCAACTCGACAGCACATAACAACAACAACAACAATGTAGCAACCTGACTACAGGTCTACACAGACCCAATAGCTTTTTTTCAGTTACTGCAGATGAAGTCTCTCTACTTTTAACAAAGGCTAACTTAACTTCCTGCTAGAGTTCTGGATTCCATCCCCTCCCACCTCTTCAGAGACTTTGTTTCTTTAATTACTCCCTTCAATTTCTTTCTAACCACTGGATTATTTTCATCAGCATAGAAATGTGCTTTAATATCCAATTGCCTCATCATTTCTCATTTTCGTGACAAAACATCTTGAAAGAGATGCCTATGATTACTGTCTCCACATTTTTTCTCAAATTTTTCAATATACTGTAGTTCTTTCTTTTAATTCTGCTCCACTTGTTTTAGTATTGAAATATTTCAAAACAAACACCACACATGGTGCCATATAACTCAAATACTTCAGCATGTATCTCTAACTGATAAAGCTGTTTCAAAATAACATCAATAACATTACCACACTTAACAAAATAACAGGAATCCTAAATGTTCTAATATCCAGTACATACTCAATTTTCCTAATTTTTAAAAACAGACCCTTTTAGCGTTTAAAAATGCCATTTATTTATTGAAGAGACATAAATGAAAGTCATATATTCTTAGAGAAAGTAAAGAAATATAACAAATCTACAGAAATCTATTCTGTGGAATTTGGTTGAGTTGATCTTCTTGATGCCATTTAACGTGCCCCTCTATGCCCTATGTTTTTTATGAGCTGATGGTTAGATCTAGAAACTTAATTAGATTGAGGTTTAATTTTTTGACCAACACATCAAATTGGCTATGCAGTAAGTAATATCATCCAGGATTTCTACCTTTTAAAAAGAAGTCATCCTCTTTACTCCGGTTCTCCACTTTTAAAAATTTATTTTTAAGTCTCTAACAATGCGCACCACCCTATCTCTCCTTTCATTTTCAGTGATAACTTCCCTACTGCTTCAGAATGAAACCCGTTAGAAGGAACATTCCTTAACATCCTGCCAATGAATTAATGAACTTCCCTGCATAGACACCTCTATTTGTTTCTGGTAAAATGCAGGGAGTGTCATTTTTCTTACCTAAGACTCATCCTCCCTTCTCAGCTTGCTCCACTGGCTTGTATCTTCTAGCTCAACGTTTTTTTGTTTTGTTTTTTTTTCCTTGCTTTTATTCCATTAACATTTTAACATGCTCCAATTAAAATAAAAACAATGAAAGAACTGTCTTTCAATTCCTCAGCCCTCTCCAGCTATCTTGTTCATCCTGATTCGTAGGAGTTCACTTTGAAAGAGTTTTCCACACCCTTCATGAATTCTTTCTTACCTCCCACTCACTTCTCAACCCATTGCAATCTGGCTTCTTCAACCACCAATTCCATTGAAATTACAGTTGCCAAGGAAATAAGAATTTCCACATCACTAAGTCAAATGAGCACTTCTCAGTTCTTTTCTTGCTTTTGCAACTAGAAATATTGGACAGTTTTTATGGCTCCTCCTGTCTTGCACACTCTGTTTTTGTTAAAAGATAAGGTGCTCTTGGTATACCTTAAATAATAATAATAATAGTTGTAGTAGCAATAAAAGGCACTCTAAACTGCTTTTGAGACCCACCCCAAAATAAATGATTTTACCAACTGCCACTTCTGTTGGAATGACACAATTTCCATTAGAGGATCTCTAAGTTGATTCTTCTGGAAGATATTTTGATCATAGTTCCAAGATTTGTTCTGCCTCTATTTTTCATATTTTCAGCTTTTGCTGTAAATAACTGTCACTAATTACTAATGCCATAAAAAACAAAAAAAAATTTTTTTTTTTGTCACTACTTACTAATGCCATAGAGGAGATATAATTAGATAGTTAACTCTTTAGGAAGAGACAGTCAGTCTTAACAGAAAATACATTCTTCATTTTATTTTAGTCTGGGAGGCCAAGTTCTGAAATTTCTTTCTTTTAAAGCTATCTAATTAGAATGGTGAATAGAGTCTGAAAATAGAAATCCTGACCACCATATCTAAAGAATGTTTATGCAGTTGATAAATCAGTTATTTTTTTAAATTATTGAGCCCAAAGGAATTAATTAAAATGAATTAGAATAATTAATGCCAGGGCTAGATATATCTTGTTTGACAAGTCCTTTTTATATTATAATAATTAACTACATTCCCTTATTTCTATTATTTAGACTAGAACATTCTGATTATCATTGATTTGCTCATTTGTAATTAAATTTTTTTTTCTAGTCAAATAGTCTTTAACTCATTAAAAATTCTTATTAAATAAAATTGTCATTAAAATACCTTGTGAATTCTCTTTGACAAAGATACTCTAAGGAAATTGTATTGCTCTGAAGAAAAGGCTAACACATTAAAAACTGAGTCTTTAATATTGATTTACCAACCTTTTTAAAATCTGTGGAATAACTACTTTGGCCTTAGCTTCCTTGTGCAGAGAATTTCACCATGAAAATCAGAGAACATTTAATTTTCTGAGTGTTATTTTTTTAAGCTCTTGATATTATACATTTAATAAATATAAGTAAAATATTTAAATATTTTGATTGGGGAGTCTAAGATTATGGTGGAAATATGGTTGAGGAAACAATCTGTTTCTTTCAAGATCTGTTATCATACATGATAATACATTAATATTGGAGAAAAACCTCATTACTTTGTTATTTTTACCTGGTTATTATTATGAAAGTTTGCTATGAGTCAAGATAAGTATTATTTATGATTTTGCCATAATGTCAATTCTATTGAATTTGTATTTTAATAATGCAAAGTATTTGATTATAATATGGTTAAATTTTCTACAGAATTTTGTTATATTGGATTGAAAACAGAGATAACAATTTGGACTATTTTATCATAATTGGATAAAATATACCAACATAGTGAATTATGTTGTTGTTGTTGTTGTTATTTGCCGTCGAGTCGGCCCCGACTCATAGCGACCCCTCCTTGGGTTTCCGAGGCAGTATCACTACGGAAGTAGGATTGCCCAACCTTCCTTCCAAGGAGTGGCTGGTGGGTTTGAACCGCCAGCCTTCTGGTGAGCAGTCAAGTGCCTTAGGCACTGTGCTACCAGAGCTCCCATAGTGAATTATATAGTTAAATATATTATTAGTGACTTTCGTTCTTTTAAACAAATGCAGGTAGCAAATATAGCTATACCCCTGTCTATAACTAAGAAAAATGTGGTAATTACATTTGGCATACATACTATATGACCCATAAACTGAGATAAAAGATTCTGGAAGTCCAAGAATCCTAAGGGTTCTAAAACGTAAACCACTTCTCAGTAAAGTGCAAAATGTAAATGTGACTGTACTGATGTAGAGAAATTATAATTTGATTCTCTATTTTGTAAATATAAGAAGTAATATTTAATTTTTACAAGATAGTTAGGGTGTGAAAAATTTATATACCTGAAAAGTGAAAACTAGAAATACTACTTTGAAGAAATAAAAGAAAGTCTAACTGAAAAAGGAAATCTAACATGTTCTTGAATTATAGAACTCAATATTGTTAAAATGGTAATTTTCCTTAAACTAACCTATAGAGTTGATATAATTGCACTCAATGGTCCAGTAATATAGAAACTAGTAAGATGTTTCTAAACATTTTATGAAAATGCAAAGGAAGTAGAATTGCTGAAAAAATCTTAAAAAGTTGGAGAACTTACATTGCCAAATTTTAAGATTTGCCATAAAGGCAGAGCAATCAAGAATGCCTAGTATTGAATAAGGATGGACATAGAGATCAATAAAATGGAATAGAAATCCCAGAAATAAACTCAAATACATATGGTCAATTGATAGTTGATAAAAGTAATTCAATAGAAAAAGTAGCTTTTTCAACAAAATGGTGCTGAGATAACTCAATATTACTATTAGAAAAACAATGAACTTTACCCTTACTTAACACAAGATATAAAAAGTAATTCAAACTGGATCATAGAATTAATTGTAAAAGTGAAAACTGAAAAATTTCTAAAAGAATATATAGAATAATTTCACACCTTATAAAAAGCCATTTGACCTTTGGTGTTTGCTACTGAGAGCCCCCAGGACAGAAGCTCATTTGGGGGCCTGATGATGACTAACTTCACAAAGCATTATGCAATTTGGCATTGCCATACAGTGAGGCCAATAAAGACCTTGGAAGATAGAAGCTTGAGGAGCTTCCTGGTTGGTGACCATGCACCAGAGATGGTAGCATGTCCCTCCTTGGGATATGAAAGCTCCATGCTATGACTCCTCCCACACCTTGCCTTATGTGTCTCCTTGTTTGTATCCTTTTTTGTTATATTAAAGCTGTTATCACAGGTATGGTGTCTTTTGTAAGCTCTATGATTCAATCCAGTCAATTATCAGGACCCAACAGAGCCAGGGGAGCTAACAGGTTTGAAGTAGTGGGAGTCATGTAGACTCTGGGACATGCAGCTGCCGCCCTGAGGCAATAGAGAAAAACCTCATGTTCGGGGCTGGCTGGTTTTAAGTGGAGGGAGTCATGTGGACTACCAAGCTTACAGCCAGTACTTGGTGTCTCAGCCCTGGGTGGTTGGCGATAAGCGTGAGAAGAGCTGTGTGGGCAGCTGGAGTTTAACTGAACAGGAAAGGGAAGCTGAGATTTCCATATGAAGTAGTTGGTGTATGTAGTGGGATTTTTTATCCACCACACAATTTGGCATTGGAAGTGGGTGAGCCTAGTCTCTTAGACTGGTTTGTACAACGACATTATACAAACCACCACCAGGTACGCAAAAATTTCTTAGATAGGACACCAAAAGCAGAAACCACATTAAAAAAATAAATAAAGTAATAAGTTGGACTTCATCAAAATAAAAACTTTTCAAAGACAAAGATAATACTTAAAAAGATTTAAATGTAAATTAAAACTGGAAGGAAACATACACAGTATACATATCTTGTGAAAGACTGGTAACAAGAACTCTTAAACCTCAATATTATTAATATAAACAATCCAATAATAAATAGGTGAAAGACTTGAAAAGACATTTTACAAAAAAGTTACACAAATGGCCCAAAAGCACTTGCAAAGATGCTCAGCAGCAATATCCATCGGGGAAGCACAAATTAAAACGACGAAGAATTAGTGCACACCCACAAAGCTGGATAAAATAATTTAAAAAACAAAGCAAATCAAACAAAAATACCAACAGTTCTCAAGAAAACAAGAAATTTCATGTATTTTTGTTGGGAATACATCATTCAAACGTAGCTGTTGGGAATGTAAAATATGGCCAATTTGGAGAGCAGTTTAGCAGTTTCTTTTTAGTCAAACTTACACTTAGCATATAATTGAGTGATTGCATTTCTGGACATCAAAGGGCATGACAACATATGCCCACACCACGTTGTATGCATGCATGTACATTGCATCTTTAGTCATAAAGCCAAAAACTGAAAATAACACAAATATCCATGAATAGGTGAATGGTGTCTCCACATAATTAAATACTGCTTGACAATACAAAGGTATAAACTACTGTTAAACACATGTATAGTATTTGAATACCATTTTGTTAGCTGGAAAGAAAAAAAAAACATAAATGATTATGTATTATATGATTCCATTATACAAAATTCTGGAAAAGATAAAACCAATCTTTTGTGTCAGAAAGCATTACTTTTGTGTCAGAAAGGTATAGAGGGATTGACTATGAAACTGTACAAGGAAACTTTTTTTGAGTGATAAAAATGTTCCATATTTTAGTTGTTACGGCTTATGGGAACATATACAGTATTAAACCCTTGAATCACACACTTATAAGTGGTTACAAGTTATTGTAAACTATACATCAGTAAAATTTATATATATGTAATATGTAAAAGGATATAAAGTCACAAACTAAAGTAAGTTTTCAATGCAGAGAATGATCAAAAAAATTATTATGCAGAATAAAGAATGTCTAAAGGAGCTCTGGTAGCATAGTGGCTAAAGCACTTGACTGCTAACCAGAAGGCTGGTGGTTCAAACCCACCAGCCACTCCTCGGAAGGAAGGTTGGGCAATCCTACTTCCGTAGTGATACTGCCTCGGAAACCCAAGGAGGGGTCGCTATGAGTCGAGGCCGACTCGACGGCATATAACAACAACAACATAACACCATAAAGAAAAGAAAGCCAATTCAGTGGGGTGGGGGTGGCAAAGGAAGTGAACAAGTATTTCCTAGAAGAATAAAAAACAAAAGCTATCAAAAATTTATGAATGAATGGGCAACCTCAATAATTAGACAACTGTGACAATTTATATCCCCAAATTTGTGAAAAAGAGCTCTGGTAGCTCAGTGCCTAAGGCATTTGCCTGCTAACCAGAAGGTTGGTGGTTCAAACCCACTAGCTGCTCCATGGAAAGAAGATGGGGCAATCTACTTCCATAAAGATTTATCATCTCGGAAACCCAGTGGGGTCACTATCAGTCGGAATTGACTGGATGGCAGTGAGTTTGTTTTTTGTTCAGATTTGTAAAACTGTGAAGCATCGCATCACATATACTGCATTTTTGCATAAAATGTACCCACATAAATAACATGCACACACATAAAAGGCATAAAGTGTGCACAGGAAATTAAAGAACAAGAGCGACTGAATGGTTTGCAAAAAACACATAATGTGTAGTTTTTATAAAAATGTGGATACTGATGAGAGAAGAGTGAATTGATTAACAATTTGGGGAAATAATTTAGTATAATCTTGTAAATCTGAGCACATTCATATTCTATGCACTCTACTCCTAAATATGCATCATAGAGAAAGGCACATGAAGAAGTATGTTCATGGCAGCCTTGTCGGTTACAACAAAAACCTGAAACAAACACAAATCGCCATTTTCATTGTGAGATACTAAAAGTAATAACAATGCATAAACAATAAATATAGCATCATTATAAATGAGTCTTGTAATCTGAATCAAAATGTCACAGAAGACCAACTACACATGGTACTATCATTTTTATAAATTGAAAAAAAAAACCCACCCCACAATTCCAGTGTTACACACTTTCTTAGTGAATTTGTAATAGGAAGGTAATAAAAAAAATTCAGAAGAGTGTTATCTTTTGGGAGGATGCTGGGTATTTATGGGTGTTTGATAATGTTCAATTTCCATTAGATTTGGTGATAGTTTTATGGATATTTGCTTTATTATTATGTTGTATGATTTACTTCATGTCACGCATATTCTTTCATATCTTTAAAATATTCCATTACAAAAGTTGAAAACAATGAAAATCAATCAATCAATCAATTTCACTTTAGACATTTCCTTTCCACCCTGCTCTCTACTTCCTTAAAATACAATAGTATGTCGAACACATTAAAATAAATTCTTTTTTAGGATAACTCTTTTTTATCTTTCAAATTAGATGTTACTTGCTTAGGAAAGCCATTTCTTATCATTTGGGTTATGTGTGCTCCTGGTGTTTATTTCCTATAATTTCCTTGATCACCTTCTATTATAATTAAAGTTTATTCCTATATATCATACTCCAAATATACTTTTCTTGAGCTCTGAGAATTATTCTGTTTTGTTTTTCATTAGCTCTGTTATTTACGCCAGTCCTATCCAATACAAATTCCTTGATGATGAAATTGTTCTATGTGCTCAATATGGTAGGTACCAGCCATGTGTGGCTACTGAGCTTCTAAAATGTCTCTATTGAGACAAAGTAAATAAATTTTTAATTTATTTTTAATTAAATTTAAATAGTCACATTTGGCTAATGGCTATCATATTGGGAAGTTCTGGTTTAAACAACTGTCTGTCATAGTGAATTGAACTCAACATGAAACTATTTGCATATATTTGAAAATGTGAAATAAATTATATTTACCGATAAAGTGTTTCTTTTAAATTTTTCCTACAGAATTGAGAAACGTCTTGATGAAAGTGATTTGTTAGTGATTCTGAATTATTTTTTTATATAATCATTTTGAAAAGACAAGCAAAATGAATGCCTAAATTATTTTTTTGATGGTACTTTACTTTCTCAGGAGCTCTGGTGGCTCAGGGGGCAAGGCATTTCACTGCTAATTAGAAGATCAGTGGTTCAAACTCACCAGCTGCTTCATGGGAGGAAATGAGGCAATCTATTTCTGTAAAGATTTACTGCCTTGGAAACCCTATGGGGGTCGCTGAATTAGAATCCAGTTGATGCCAGTAGGTTTGGCTTTTGGCTTGGTTTTACTCTCTCAGAATACATAAGAAACTAATTAAACTACTCATTGGAAAAAATTTGAATGAATGTGCATCTTGATAGTACATTTCTAACAAACCAAAAATTCATGGAGCTTTCCCAATTTATCACAATGCTACTTCTTTTATCTAAAAATACTTACGCTAAATAACTGACATACATTCTGAACTGGTACTAATTACTTATTTTACTTGCAAATGATTGAAAACATAAATAAGAAAAGTAAAACACTGGCTTATGTGATCAAAATGTTCATTGGTAGAGGAGGCTTAGAATCTATGTGTGTCTCGAATGGTTAAGTGCTCAACTCCTAGACATCCAAATCTACCCAGAGGCACCTTGGAAGACAGGCCTGGTGATCTGCTTCCAAAAGTTCACCATCTTGAAAACCCTATGGAACAGTTGTATCTGCATACATAGGGTCACCATGAGTTGGAATAGACTAGGCAGCAACTAACAATTATAGGACAGCCTTCAAAAGGTGCTTAATTGAGGATTGATGAACTCCTACCTGATATCCAACTCAAGATTCTGTTTCTGTTGAATGAGCTTCATTCTTAAACACAGGTAAGTAGTTCCTGGAAGCTTCAATTCCTTGTTATTCAGTGCACCATGGCCTGTGGGTAAGAGATAAGAGATTTTTTAATTCTTTTTATAAAATTCCTGAGATTTACTGTGACTCGACTGCTTAGGTCAAATGTTGTTTTCAGGTGTTCTGGAGTTGGTTCCAACTAATGTGACCCCATGTAGAACAGAAGGAAATTCTGCTCAGTTCTGCACCATCCTCACAACTGTTGTTGGGCCGATTCTTGAGGCCACTGTGTCAATTCAACTCACTGAGGATTTTCTGCTTTCTCACCGACCCTCTACTTTACTAAACGTGATGTCCTTTTCCAGGGACTGTTTCTCCTGATAACACGTCCAAAATAGGTGAGATGCCCCAGCAATAATGGCAAAGTTTGACAAGACAGAAAACAACAAATGGTGGCAAGGGTGTGGAGAGATTGAAACTCTCGTATGTTGCTGGTGGGACTGTAAAATGGTACAACCACTGTGAAAAAAGAGCGTAGTACTTTCTCAAAAAGTTGGAAATAGAAACACCGTTTGATCCAGCAATCTCATTATTGCAATATATCCTAAAGAGGTGAGATCCAGGGCATGAATAGATAAGTGCACACTTATGTTCACTGCAACACTATTCACAATAGCAAAGAGATGGAAACAACCTAACTGTCCATCAACAGAAGAATAGATTACCAAACTATGGTAAATACACACAATGGAATACTATGCAACATTAAAGAATGATGAAGAAGCTGCAAATCACCTCATTATGAGGATGAACCTGGAGGACATTGTGCTGAGTGAAATAAGTCAGTTACAGAAAGACAAATATTGTATGGGCCCGTTATTATAAAAAGTCAAGGAAAGGTTTATGAAGGGAAGTATCTTTGTTGGTTACTGGTGATGGGAGGAGACGGGAGGGAAAATTGCTGGCTGGTTAAGAGAAATGGTGATTTGGGTGAAGGGAAAGGCAATGTAACAAAAGTGTGTGACCAGCACAATATCACTAGGAAGGAATAGGAAGACACAGAGAGATGCACAAGTGGTACAGACAATAAAGGTAAATATTGTAACATATACAATACAATATTATCAGAAATAGCAAACACTAAACTATGGGTGGATACATAGGTAGACAGGTAAGAAAATCAGGTATGGGTAGGTGAACAGGACTATGCCCATGTCCATATATAGGGTTAGCAGACAATATTTCTACATACGTACTTGTATGTGGTATGAAAATGTCCATGTGCATTACAGAGCTAACAGGGAACAAAGATGGGATAACTTCTTAGCCACAACCAAGCACCTTGAGGGAGTGAGTCACTGGGCCTATGAGCTTCGGACCATAGTTGCAGAGGACATCAAGCTCAATTTGCACAACACAGTACACAAAAACATTGGTCTACATCCTACATTGGTGAGTAGCAACTAGGGTCTTAAGACCTTGTGAATGGCCATCTAAGATGCAACTATTGGTTTCTTCTTATCAAGAGTAAAGAGGAGTGAAGAAAATCAAATTCACATGGAAACAATTAATCCAAAGCACTAATGGACCATGAAAACTTCAGCCTATATGACCCTGAGACCAGAAGTACTAGATGGTACCTGGCTACCAATGCCAACTACTTGGAAAGGGATCGAAATTGGAGATCCTGGATAGACTGGGAGAAAAAATGTGGAACAAAATTTTAAAAACTAAAAAGACCAGGATTATTGGTCAGATAGAGACTGGTGAAACCCATGGGACTATGGTCCCTAGTGACTATTTGGGCCTGGAATTGGACTCATTCCCATGGTTTAACTCTCTAACAAATGACAGACAGGCTTACAAATTGAACAGCTACACCAGGGAGATGCACTCCTTAGAAAAATCAACCATGGGAGATCAGAAGGACAGCATTTGCACAGGGAGAAATCTAGGGAGGCAGGAATGCAAGAAGGGCACAGGAAAAGGGTAAACTTAGGGAGGAAGTGGGAAGAGAGCTGTTAGATTTTGGGGATTGTAATCTGTATCACAAAACAAAATGTGCATGAACTGTTGAATGTAAAATGAATCTTCTTTGAAGAATGAAGAAAATCAAAGATGCATAGAAACAGTTAGTCCAAAAGACGAGTGGGCCATGTGAACCTCAGCCTAAGTGCCCAACTACCACTGTCAACCACTCAGAAAGGGATCAGTATAGGATATCCTGGATAGAGTGGGAGAAAAATGTGGAACACAACTTAAAATCATAAAAAAGACCAGGCTTACTGGTCGGATAGACTGGTGAAACTCCCAAAACTATGACTTTAGTCACCAATCTAGCTTGGAATTGGACTCACTCCTGTGACTTCCCGCCAAATAGACAGGCCTACAAGGTGAACATTTATATCAGGTAGGAACACTCCTTAGAATAATAAATAATGGGAGATCAGAAGGGCAGCATGTGCACAGGGAGATAACACAAGAGGGCAGGAATACGTAGGAAGGAAGGGCAAGGGGCAAAGGTAAGCACAGGGAGGAAGTGGGAAGGGAGCCATTAAGTTATGGGTATTGCAATCAATATCGTGAAAGACAATGTGTATCAACTTGGATGGAAAACAAATTTGCTCTGTAAACTTTCACTTATATCACAATAAAAAGAAGAAGACAGAGAAGAAAAAGGAAGAAGAAGAGGAGGAGGAGGAGAGGAAGAAAATCTACTTTGTAAAAAACTTCACTCAAATGAAAATAAAAAGTTAAAAAAAAAAAGAAGTACATGAGATGAAGTCTTGCCATCCTCACTTGTAAGGAGTATTCTGGCTGTTCTTCTAAGGCATATTTTTCCATTCATCTGACAGTCCAATACTATATTTAATATTCTGTGCCAACACCAAAATTCAAAGGCACCAATTTGTCTTCGGTCTTCCTTATTCACTGTCCAGCTTTCACAAGCATATGAAGTGAATGAAAATACCATAGCTTGGGTTACAT
>NW_006921594.1:25150012-25157781 GCF_000298275.1 Orycteropus afer afer
CCATTCAAAGTCCCAACTCTGCCAAAGTCTGTCAGCAGAGAATGGCAGGCTGCTGAGCAACGACACGGCTACACACAGGGTTCAAGCATGCCTAAGCTAGAGACTATTCCCCAAGGCTTCTCCTTATATACAGGAAGCAGACGGCATCCCTAAGGCAGCTACTCAGCTGCTCACAGTAGATTCCACCATGGAGTTGATTACCAGTCTGATCATGGAGAACATTACATCTAGCTGTCCAGCCAGTCATCCAGGCCCAGCCACAAACTTAACTACCACAATAACCAAAAATGTGACTCCCATAATTTTAAAAACTATGTGTTCATTCCAGAGTTGTTCTAAATAATTTGAGCTCTCTCTTCCTTTTGAAAATGTGACATTTAAAAACTTCTTAATAAGCAGGAACTTGTTTTTCCTGAAGGTGTCATTCAGAGTAATCAAAATGAAAATATCATATGTTCCTCAAATACATCTCTGCTCTATATTTTGTTTATTTCATAATTTTAAAGTAAGTAACTTTGACAACTTTATTGTTAATATACCTCTTTAAAAGACTATTGATTCTTTTCTTCATTTTTCATTGGTTTTACACTAGACCTCAGGTCTGGCAAGGACATACGTCTGATTTGTTATAAACACAGGTAAAGCAGCTGTTTTAGTGCTGCTATAATAGAAATACTACAAGTGGATGGCTTTATCAAACAGGAGTTTATTCTCTTACAGTTTAGGAGGCTAGAAGTCCAAATTCAGAGCACCAGCTCTAGGGACTGGGTGAAGGCCCCTCAACCTTGGGCTTCAGCTGTGACTCTTGTTCCAGGCCCAGCGAAACTGGAGGTGCCTCCTAACTCAGGCAGCTGCTGGCTGCTGAGGCTGACCAATCCAAGGTCGACAGGTAAAATGGCACAGTCCCCAAATCGGTAGGCAACACGGCAGACAACTGGTTCAAGTCCAGAAACTGGAGATAAAGCCTTGGCCAAATGCAGGGTCCAGATGCACCAAAAAGCAACGCTTTTCTCGAAGTTTCTCCTTACATACTGGAAGCAGGCTAGACCCTTAAGGCAACCACTTAGCTGCTCACAGCAAATTCAACCATGGAGGTAATTACAATCTCATCATGGGGAATAACTACATCCAGCTGCCCAGCCACTCAAAACCACAGCCCAGCCAAGTTGACACACAGCCTTAACTACCAAAGCAGCCAAAGGGATTTAGTTCAGGATGGATCTTAAAGTACAGCTATTTAATTGATCTGTTTTCTAAGTGTAGAAACTGAAACCTACATAGACTAAATTGTTGCTCAATATTTAATAGCCAAACGGGGCAGGAGAGAATCTTTGAGCAAGTAGTAATTTTCATGCATATTTCTGAAAAAAAAAAGGATATTATTTTTGTTGAATCCATTTAATTTAATTAAAGATATTCATGCATTTAGGGTAGGGGTGGAGCTGGATTAAATTAAAAAAAAAAAATCAAAACAACAGGAAGTGAAAGGAAAAGGAAACCCTCATGTAAGTATAGAAAAGAGTCCAGTGTTTGAGATTTTATATTAAGTTATATAATGGTGGAGATGGTCACAAATTCAAATGACAGTGGCTAGTAATGTTTTTGTCCTGATGGATAGTAAAATGCTACCTATGTGAGTGAGATTCTGAGTCATCTGTTGCTCTGAATTTTAAAAGCAGTGTTAATAGCATTTCACATGAAGGCTATAAAATTGCATGTGCTTTCTTTTTATTGATTTTTATGTTAAGCATACAATAACATATGGTGAAGGGGGCTTATATTACCATTTTCTTATTTACTTACCCTGAGGTCTATTTACAGTACAGATTTCCTTTACAAATGCATTTCTCTGAGTCATTTTTATAAATACACTTTACAATTTTCTGAAAAAGATGTCCTTTTCAGGTTTCTCAATGAGGCTTGTTTTCTTTGAGGTATTTGTTGTTTTCAAATATCAGGGGAAACACTCAAAATCAATTCTATTTCATTGCAAGACATAAAAGAACAAAAGATATTTTACTGTGATTTGAGAATACAGTGGCTTTCTTTAGCATGGGGTCAGGTCAGTTTTGGTTTAGTCTATGTATAAATTCATACTCATATTCCACCATGCATTTCTGTATATTCTGTGGTTCAATTATACTGAATTACTTACTAGTCATCACTTATTAAGTGGTACTTTGTGCTAGGTATTGTGCTATGCACTTTACATACATAATATGAAACGTCACAAAAACCCCACGGCAGAGGTATTATTATATAATCCTCATTTCAATGCAGAAGAAATTGAAATGTAGAAGATTAAGTAATTCAAGGATGCAGGGTCACCATAAGATGCAAGGATTCTAATCTCTACATGATCCCAACCCATGTATTCTACCCCCCCAATCACTTATCATTAAAAACACCATGTTACTTGATATCTCCAGGTATTTGTGCACTTAACTTTCATGGCTAGAAATGACTTTTTGTTATTCTTGTTTATTAGAAAAAGTTCTGTGCATGTTTCCAAAATCTCAGATCAAGCTTCAACTCCTCCCATCCCTTCAATATCCACCATAATACTTGTCATAGGTCATTACAATTGTTTTTTAATTCGATTTCCCTCAGGCTGTGAATTCCAGGAGGGTAGAGTATATCTTTATATTCTGTAGACTATCATGAAGCTTAGCTCTTAGAAAAAGAATATATGCTATATATTCGGATGCGACTCGAAAGCAATGAGTTTCTTTCTTCCTTTTTTTTTAATTCATGGGTAAGTGTGAAGAGGATGTGGAACAAGGGATCTCATTGCTGATGTCAAACGGTTCTTGGCTGAAAGCTAAGAATACCAGAAAGATGCTTACCTGAGTTTAATTGACTATGAAAAGGCATTTGGCTGTGAGGATCATAAAAATTATGGATAACATTGTGCAGAGTGGGAATTCCAGAAGACTTGATCGTGCTTGTGAGGAATCTGTATATAGACCAAGAGACTGTTGTTCAAACAGAAGAAGGGGATACTGCATATTTTAGAATCAGGAAGGTTGTGCATCAGGGTTGTGTCTTCTCATCATACTTATTCAATCTGTATGCTGACCAAAAAAATCATGAAGCTGGACCATATGAAGAAGAATCAGCGTCAAGATTGGAGAAAGACTAGTTAACAACCTATAATATGCAGATGACACAACCTTGCTTGCTGACAGTGAAAATGACTTGAAGCACTTACTGATGAAAATCTTCAGTATGGATGACATCTCAACACATAGGGAAAAAAAATCCTCACAACCAAATAAGCAATATTTTGGAGAAAAGATATTTTCTCCAAAAAGTTAGCCAATATTTGGATAAATGGAGAAAAGACTGAAGTTGTCAAAGATTTCATTTTACTTGGATCCACAATCAACACCCATGGAAGCACCAGTCAAGAAATTAGCTGTGATATTGCCCTGGGTAAATCTGCTGCAAGCGACCTCTTCAAAGGGTTAAGAGTAAAGATGTCACTTTGAAGACTAAGGGGCATCTAACCTAATCCATGACATTTTCAAGTGCCTCATATACATGTGGAAGTTCCACAATGAAAAAGGAAGACTTAAGAGGAATTGATGCCTTTGAATTGTGGTGTTGGTGAAGAATATTGAAAATACCATGTACTGTCAGAAGAATGAACAAATCTGTCCTGCAAGAAGTGCAGCTGGAATTCACCTTAGAAGCAAGAATGGCCTGACTTTGTCCTACCTACTTTGGTCATGTTGTCAAAAGGAACCAGCCCTGGAGAAGGATACAATTCTTGGTAAAGTAGAGGGTCAGCGAACAAAGGGAAGACCCTCAATGACATGGATTGACACAGTTGCTGTGATGATGGGCTCAAGCATAGATAGCAAGGATTGTGAGGATGGTGCAGGACTGGGCAGTGTTTCATTCTGTTGTACACAGAGTCACTATGAGTCAGAGCCAACTCGATGGCACCTAACAACTACATGAGCAAACATAATCATTTTACACACACATGCACGCACACACTTGTTTTTCCAGGTCTTGCATGTTTTCTGCCTTCCCATTTTTCTATCACTCGTTTTAGTGGGAAATATTTGAGTTTTTCTTCTCTGCCAGACTTTCACCTTCCACAGGTTCATGCTTTCATAGGCTTTAATACACCCTCTCCTTATTTAATGGTTAGTTTCCAAAGATCAGGTTATAATGCAAAAATCAACATTATATGAAAATGATGGTTGACCATATTTAATCACAAAATGGAAAATGTCTGAACTATTACATAACTGCCAAGTCACATCATTATATAACTGCCAAACCACTGAGATTCTGGCCCAGGCAAGTTAACATATAACCTTAACCATCACAGCCATCATTATTCTCACCTCATACCTTAGCATTCATTACTGCCAGACATACATCATTAGAATCATCATATGTATCAATGCCCTGAACCTTGATTTAGATAAAACTGTTATTTAAATAGCTTCCAAATATTCTGTTAATTATAAGGTTTTGGAAATTTATACTCTGAGGGTAATCAAATCATTCTTATCAGTGAATACTCTTTACTACTTGTACAAATAACTTCAAATATAAGAATCAGCACAGAGCCAGTTCATGTGAGGTGGAGGTCATATATATTGCAGATTTCCACATTCTCCAAATTGCTGTACCACTTCACCTCTGGCATCAACTACAGTCCTTCACCTCAGCATTCTTTCCTCCCCTGTTTGAGTTCAGCATTTACTGTAACATGTCACAGAACTCACAAACCAACCATACTTATAGTTAAGTGGTATATTAAGGAAGCAACAGGGTACAACTCAGGATCAGGATCAAGATCAGAAAGTACATAGGCAAAGTTTCCCTTCTTCACTGCAGAATAGCTCTCTCGGCTCCTCTCAGCCCCTGGAGGACAGGCTTCCTGTCAACCACCTGATGACAGGTCTCTTCTTAGCTCTCGGAGGAAAAGTTTCTCTTGGCCCCCGAGGACAGACATTCTCTTGGCTGCCTCAGTACAGGCTCCTCTTGGTCCTGCCATATGTCACCACAGACCCTGCTGCAAGGCCCCCTTCAGGTTTGTCACCACCACCTCTGCCACTGGGCCCTTTTTGGGTTCGCACTGTCTTCAGTGTTATAGCCCTCGACCTGTGTTAAATCTCTTATAGGAAATTCTAGCTTTCTCTCTCTGCTACTTTTCTCCTCTCCTTTATTTCTGCCTTCTTCTTCTCTTTCTGATTCTTTCTGTCTGTGAAACCTATGTGTGGTTGGCTGCTTATACATACAAACTCTTCAGTAATTTCAAGGCATGGTGCTTCTACCAAAGGCAGGAACTGACCAATCCCTTCTCGGTAGGCTATCGAGACACTTGGAATGCATAGTAGGCTACAGACACTTCATTCGCACAGTCTATTGATCAATCCCTGCAAAGTGCATACCAATCACAGGGTAAGCTGCAGCCCACAACCAGACAAAAAGTATCAAACTGCAAGTTGTTTACACCTTACCCAGGAAATGTCAATCAACCTGGACAGAAGTAACAAACCCTTTGGAGTAGAAAACTAGGGCAACATCAGTAACTCAGGGCTTAGCGGAATGGTCTCTCAAGCTGTTTTTCCAAAGAACCAAGGCAAAGGGCCACATAAGATAATTCATTTCACCATACCACTTCTATTCCTCTATACTAAAACAATATTTATTTCATAAATTATTACAAGGCTTCATCTCTCCTGAACCAGTTTAGTTATAAGGATGAAATTTGAACTGAGATACACAGAAAGAAAAACTTGAAAGGGACAAAGCTGTCAGTTGGTCTTGAATTGGTGAAGACATTACAATTAGTTAACAAGTGTTTACTGAGCACCTGCAAGATTAATAAATCATGACAGGTGCTACAATAGAAGTATAAATAAGGTATGAATGGCATGGAAAGAATGAGATGCTAAATTATATCTCAAGGAATTAGGTAAAATTTCATGAAGGAATTTTGAGCTGGACATTTAAAGTGTAAATGTAAATCTTTGGAAGGCTATATATGCCATGACAAGGACTTCAGACATGATAAATATGCAGTAGGAAACCACTCAAAGTTTAAGCAGACAGGTAATTTCACTAGGTGTGTCTTTTAGAAAGATCTGTCTAGCGACAATGCAGAGGCTTTAAGGAAGTCAAAACTGGAGACAGGGAAACAGGTAGGAGAAGATTATAATTCCTTGGTAGTAATAAAAATGGATAGCAGATGTGAATGAGGGTCAAGAAAATATATTTTCACAAATGAAATCTGTGAAAGAGAAAAGTGATTACATCTACCCTTCACTTATTGATTATTTCATCACTGATGTTTTGCATTTACAATAGTAAAGCATCTACTGTCCAACATTAACAAGACAGTAGGCATGGAAGTCATGGCTGCAGAGCATCCCCCCTGCCCCGAGGAGGGTCTCCAGATGGCCTCCTGGAGCTGGGCGTGCTACCCTGCACTCTCTGCTTCATTTTATTGCCGTGGGCACCCTGTCCAGTTCTGCAAGGGGGCTGGCACCATTCATGGTCATGCCTCTGGGCAGATGCACAGGCAACACCAAGCCAGCAGATGCCTCTTTCAGGTTTCCAATTTCTTTGTGGTTTGCGGCCCTGCAGCTCAAAATTGCTTTGGGGTGGTGAGGGAGGAAATTAAGAAGCATTGAAGAAGGTGTTTTGAAGAAATATGGGTGAGTTTAATGACATCTGAAAGTGAGCCAAACTGGGCCTGAAGCCTCGGCCTCAGTGGGACCACATGTACACCTAGGCAGGCTGCCAGTGCCCTTGCAGGGTGCACTGAGCCTTGGTAACTCACCAGGCCCAAAAGGCACATCAGGCTCTGAGACTGTGTACTCGGGGCTTGCAGGAGTGAGAGTGGAGCCTGGACGTGGTTCCATGAGGGAAGCTCTGACCCAGCACAGGAAGACGGTGAAGTGGCTAAGCAATGGGCTACATAGCCTGTCTTTATCCAGGTTTGCCAAATCCAAGCCTTCTTCTCTGAAGAGGAATAATCCATAACTTGGCTTATCACTGTGATGAGTACATCATTCCATTTTAGCTGTTATTATTTCTATGACCACATTTTCTAAATAAAAAAATGAATGGCTTGAAAACAAACAAATAATCCTCCATTTTCACCTAATGTTGATTTTTGTATAATGACCTGGTTTTTGGAACCTAACCAAGTTGATAAGTGAGATGTAGGTGTATAATGATTTCCAAGTTTTTCAGGAATAGGTATATGTATGGTGGTGACATTTAGACTGAGTATAGATGGGTAGGTTTAGTGAGATATTTAGTGTTAGATATTGGAAATTTTGAGTTTGAGGACTTCTAGATCATCCAGGAAGATTTGTCCAACAGAAATATAGATTGTGGAAATATAGTCATTATCTCAATAAAACTTCCAGACACAAAAGTATAACCTCTTTTTAATTTTTCTTACAATATCTACTCTTTATCAACTCCCCCCAAGACTAGTAAACAATTTCTATTATCGTTTTTTGAATCTTTGACATTAAAAAGAAGTTTATCATTTTATTATTAGCACAATCCTTAGCTTATAATTGACCCTCAACAATATTGGTTAATTGATTGATTGACTGAATGGATGAATGTATAGTGGTTTTTATCTAATTCAGTAAATCAGGACATATATTCATCAAGAATGTCATATGAGTGGAGGAAGAAATCAAACACACTAAAGAAGCGAAGAAGATTTGATAAAGAAAATGATATTTAGTCAGGCTTTGAAGAGTGGTTAGGTTCTGAAT
>NW_006921594.1:25162391-25172140 GCF_000298275.1 Orycteropus afer afer
CCAAGATTATCTTCTGTGTCTGTGTTAATTGGTTTCCCTTTTCTTTGTTGAAGAGGGTCTGTGCAATCCTTCTGCCTAGTCCGCCATCTTGCCCTGCCTCCGATTTAAAATTACTTTTGGGGCCCCAAATTACATCCAGTAGAAGATTTTGTGTACATATAATTTTGTTAGAAGGAAAAGGGAAAAAGAGATTTAAAAAAAGTAGATAATATAGTAAATATGGAGAATTATGTCTGACTGGTTCCTGCTGGCATCACAAAAGCAGATGTTCTGTTGGTGCAGCCCTTTGTGGAAATAAAATGAAGATTAAACCAGACAAGTTTGTAGCTGGTCCTTCTTTGACATTGGCATTAGAAGTAGATATTATAACATTTCAGCAGTGATATCACTAGGGTTGATGTCACCCAGTGGGCTGACGTGTTCAAAGAATACCCAGTAGGTGATGACACCAATGTCTGGTGTCACTCCTTCCCCCCCAACCTCCATCCAGACAAGACTATATTGAATCCTTAGTAATGTTTATTATCTATTTTAATCATAGAATAATATGTGACAAGTTGTAGATTGCTTAAATGTAATATTTCTTAGATTATATGAATACTAAAAATGAAATTTTCATTAAAAAAAATTGGTTGTTAGTATTCACATAAAATGAAAATCCTCACAACTGGATGAATAAGCAGCATCACAATAAATGGAGAAAAGATTGAAGTTGTCAAAGATTAGATTCCACAATCAACACCAATGGAAGCCACCAAAACCAAAACCAAACTTACTGTTATCGAGTCAGATCCAACTCATAGCGATCCCTCCTTGGGTTTCCAAGATGGTATCACTATGCAAGCAGATCTCCTAGTCTTCCTTCTGAGGAGGGGCTGGTGGGTTTGAACCACCAGTCCTCTGATTAGCAGTCAAATGCGTTAGGCACTACGCCACCAGAGCTCCTCTAATGGAAACAGCAATCAAGAAATCATATGACATATTGCACTGGGCAAATCTGCTGCAAAAGACCTCTTTCAAGTGATGAAGAGCAAAGATATCTCTTTGAAGACTAAGGTTCACCAAACCCAAGCCATGGTATTTTCGATCGCTTCATATTCATGTGAAAGTTGGACAGTGAATAAGGAAGATCGAAGATGAGTTGATGCTTTTGAGTTGTGGTGTTGGCAAAGAATCCTGAAAGTACATGGACTGCCAGAAGAACTAACAGATCTATCCTGGAAGAACTGCAGCTGGAATGCTCGTTGGAAGTGAGAATGGCCAAACTTAGTCTCATCTACTTTGGTCATGTTGTCAGAAGAAACCATTCCCTGGAGAAGGATATCATGCTCGGTAAAGTGGAGGGTCAGCAAAGAAGGGGAAGGCCCTCAATGGGATGGATTGATGCAGTGGCTGCCATGATGGGCCCGGGTATAGAAAAGATTGTGGGGCTGGCACAGGACTGGGCAGTGTTTCATTCTGTTGTAAATGGGGTTGCTATGAGTTAGAGTCAACTCAACGGCACCTAAGAACAACAACAACCAGATTCTTTTGTAAAATCTTTCTACATTGCATTTGACATTCTTAGTAAATGAATGGAAGCCTTTCTTGATTTTTTTCTACTTCTTCCTCTAAAAAGTTATTGATATAGGTTCACAAATACTACTTATCACAATACTGTAGCAAAACCATCAAAACATTTGACAAAATCAGTAGCTATTTAAAACACTGGCAGCAATGAAAAAGCAAGTACTTAAAGCACATGCAGATAAAACCATGTAATTCAAAACATCACTGTAACTGTGTAGTGATGTGAGCTTTGACTGGAATGTATTAGAAGTTTCAAAAAGTAATATAATAGAGAGTTTTAGCCTTGTAGATATATTGATACATGTAAACTGGGTTTAAGGAGCTCTGGTGGCACTGTGGTTAAAGAAAAAATACACAGTTCAAACCCACTAGCCTTTCAGCAGGAGAAAGATGTGGCAGTCTGCTTTGGTAAAGGTTTACAGCCTTGGAAACCCTACAGGCAGTTCTACTCTGTCCTGTAGGGTCACTATGAGTTGGAAACGACTCCATGGCAATGGGCTTTAAAGTGAGCTTACAAAAATATTCTTGTTATGACTGCAGGAATATTTTTTATAAAAAATAATAAATTTCTGCTGAAATACTGCACACACAAAAACAGATAGTCATTTTGGTGTCACCCTCTCTGACAGTGTCACCCCATGTGGTCCGCACCTACCACACTCCCCAGTGATGCCACTAATTTCAGTGCCTGTAGGCATGAGATATGTACTAAGATTAAGCATAGTCTATACAATCAACCCAAGGAGGGGTCGCTATGAGTCGGGTTTGACTTGACGGCACATAACAACAACAACAACATACAATCAACAGACACGGCATCTATCTCAACAGTCACCACAAAAATGCAGATACAAAGGAGAAAGATATAAGTGGCAAGTGTGGAAACAGAAGCCGGTACCTGGATAAATGTATAAAATACACAAACCAGGAAGAACACTGATATATAGGTAGAAAATTTTGAACTTGAATCCTAATTCTGACTTTAAAATATTCTGTTTAAAATCAGACACACATCACACCCACATTCACACACACACACATGCACACACTCATGCACATATGGCATTAAAAAACGTTTTATTGTATTATTTATCTATGTGCTTCATTAGAATTTAATTATTGTTATTTTTATTTTATTTAGTATTTTTTCCAAGAATAAGCTTCCTTTGCACAAGCACTGTATACATCACCCAAATCGAATTCATTCTAGACTTTTTAATAATAATTTATTCTGCTCTTGATGATTTAACATACACTGAATTATTAATAATGACCTTTCTTGGCTTTAATATTTCCCATGAAAAATAGGAATACTGCAATTATTGAAGTTCCACTTTAAAGTCTTTACCTCACCCCCTAAAAAACCCCAAACCTACTACCATCAAGTCAATTCCAACTCATAATGACCCTGTAAGACAGAGTAGAACTTCCCCATAGGGTTTCCAAGGCTGTGAATCTTTAAGGAAGCTGACCACCTCATCTTTGTACAGCAGAACTGCTGGTGGGTTCAAACCACTCACCCACATTTTGGTTAGCAGTCATATGTTTTAACCCATGCACCACCACAGCTCCTTTCAGATATTAAAAATAAATCCGTCATGCAAACACAGCTAAGGTCACTATATATTTTTCTCTTGAAATCCTTATTAGTTGTTCTTAGGAGGGAAAAGAGAGCTAGAAAGAGCTTCAAAGGGTAGAGTAATGACGACATGTATATAACCATTGCCAAAACACCTCAGAGTTGATGCTTTTGTGTTGTGGGTTGGCAAAAGATACTGAAAGTACCATGAACTGCCAGAATAACTAACACATTTGTCCTAGAAGAAGTGCAGCCAGAAAGCTCCTTGGAAGCAAGAATGGCCAGTTATCAGGGTCTCACCTACTTGGGTCATATTATTAGAAGGGACAATTCCCTGGAGAAGGATATCATGTCTGGTAAAGTGGAGGGTCAGTGAAAGAGGCAAAGGCCGTCAATGAGATGGCTGCGGTGATGGGCTCAGTTATGGCAAGGATTGTGAGGCTGGGATAGTGTTTCATTCTGTTTCACGCAGTGTTGTTATGAGTCGGAGCTGACTCAACAGCACCTAAAAACAAGAAGACACCTCCTGGTTTCCAAAAGAAATCCCAATGGCTGGTATTAATTCTTGACAATTTTATTCCCGATATCATCTGGTTGACATAAAAGAGACTTTGTCAATTTTGAAAATGGAATGAGAAGAATGGAAAGAGCATCAATGTAACATGAGAAGGAACTCTAATGCACCTGAAGTGGTTAATAATAATAATAATTGAAAGGAAAAAAGTAAGCAAGTAAGCGTATAAAAATTTGCTTATTCTTTCCAAATTCTCCATTAATAGTGTATACATATTTTAGATCTTTTTGTTGTTTTTATGTAGCACATACAAATTACAGTATCCTCTTGTTAGAAGCGCTCTTATTGATGCAACATTTTATTTCTGGCACATTTTATTACACGAAGGGACATGCCTAACAGATTGCTTTCAGTTTCCCTGTCATGCAAATAGATTCTGTCTATAGTTTGCTCTTATACACTTTTTGCAAA
Source organism: Orycteropus afer afer (assembly GCF_000298275.1). Classification (NCBI taxonomy): domain Eukaryota; kingdom Metazoa; phylum Chordata; class Mammalia; order Tubulidentata; family Orycteropodidae; genus Orycteropus; species Orycteropus afer. The sequence continues at coordinate 25,166,525 of NW_006921594.1, forward strand.
GCCATTAAGAGTGAGGGTGGTCAGAGACACCTTTGGTTTGCAATGAATAGTCAATGAAACAATATGGGTAGGTCATTTAATATAGCTGTAATCGATTGCCGCTGTTGCCTTTCCGGCCAAGCTGTTGTGCGGGAACAGATTTTTAATTAAATAAATAGCTGGGTCGGCAGGCAGGTGCGCCCGGGCAAGCAACCTGCCATGGGATTTGGTTTGCAGCAGTTGCTTGGCAACACAACACAGACAGTCTCTGAACAACAGCTGCACCCTCTGTTAGCAGCTAGCAGATGCTCACACCTCAGAGACTTGCATCAGAAATAATGATTTGCAAATAATAGTTTGTGGAGCTCTCTAATAAACAGAAAAAAATAGGTTGAATGATAAAGGTCAAAGACATTTCAAACTGTCATGGTGAATGTGAATTTGGATGCAATTAAATTATCAGACAAAAACAATGAAGATAAAATATTACTGTTACACTGTCACTAATAAAGAAAAAAAACTTTCCCATGTATGTGAAGCAAAGTGAGAGGTGTTGTCATATGCATTATCTCATTTAATTCTCCTAATAAACTTGTAAGGTAAGTATTATTTTGTCTGTTTTAACAGACAAGACAGTAAATTTCAGAGATTTTACATCACTTATAAAAATAATGTTTGCACTATTGTTTTTAGTATGCTAACTTAAAATTCTGTGGACAGTGCATGCTTAGCATATTGCCAGAGAAAATATGTGTAGTGTAATGACTGTTACTAATAGCAACTGGTAGTCATGTAAATTTATAATTACATTTCTTATGGTGTGTCTATAGGATCATGCTTGAATTTGATATAGGCAAAAGTTTGAGTTATTTGATTTGTTGTGGGTAATTAAAAATATTATAAAATAAAGGACTAGAAATTCTGAGTCCCTCTACTCATAAGAACATTTAATGAAATTGTAGCCAACCAGAGCCTCTTACTATTTTATTCTTATCTGATTATTCCATGCCATGGCCCTAATTTAATGGGTTTTTTTTTTTTTTTTGGTGTCAATTCATTTTTAAATGGAATCATTAGAATATTTTCTATTTGTATTTTTGGGAAACAAAAAAAATGCTTTGAAATTTATTTTAATGTTCACATTTCTTCTATATCACAAAAGGATTTAATTTTTTTTAAGGTTGTTTACAAATTTCTTTCTCTCTCTTTTTTCAGTTATCATTTTATGTGCACATGGAATATGAGAACCCAAGTACAGAAACAGACTGCATAATCACACAGATAAGTCAGTCTCATCTCTCACAATTGCATATATGTGCTTTGGTGCCCTTCCTTTTCCTTAATTTCATAGAAGCAGAGATTGAGTAATAATAAGCCAGCTCTTCCATAAAAATATATAAAACAGACTTTTCAGTTTAAATATTTTAGAGCAAACAAAGAACATTTTCTTCAATGCCATGTTCAAGAAAAAACAAACACCTCTTAACAAATTATTGTTCATTCATCCTAATATTTTTCTATGAGTTGTTAGATAACAAATAGTTGTTAATTTCCTCTTTCAAAGCCTGAAAAATATCATTTTATGTTATCACATGTTTTGAATGAACAACTTCAATTCTTTTAGAAGAAGGATAAAAAATAAATATCTACCCCAACAATTGAATATGTTTATTACTTTATGATATAGTGTTAGGAGTAATTTAATGTTGGGTCAAAAATAAGTGGTTGCAGATAATCTAGATTAGTGTTTCTTTTAGAAGCTTTTTTGGGTTATAAACAAGTTTGATAAATATACAAATAACTGGATATCTAAAATGTAGGATTTTCAAGACTAAATGAAAGAGGCAATGTTTTTGTTTTTGTTTGAAGAGAGCAATGTTTATTGATTAGGTATATTATTGAATTTGAGAAAAAAATAATACTCCACACATTGTCTTAGTTATAATTTCTCCAAAGTCTCTTTTTCTTTCATGACCTTGACACCATTGAAGAGTATTGACAAACCATTTTGTTTAATGTCCCCAAGTTTTAGTTTATCTGATATTTCTTCACAATTAAATTTAGGTTATATATATATTGACAAGAATATCATAGCAGTGATGAAACGCTCCTCATTGTATCAGGTCAGATTGTATTCACAGAACTCTTCAAATAATACTACAAAGGCAACCTTTCACTTTTCTGTTTTGTAGGAATAGTTTGACACACATGATAGATTTTTCTAAAAGTTAACATAGTAAAGTGTTTTATGATAGTGTGCTTCTTTCTGTAGATTTTGTACTTCAGTGACTCATAGTGCCCTCCTAGGAAGAGGTTGACTGTGAGGTTAAACAAACCGCTTACAAATTAAACCTACCTGCACAAACTCAAGTAGCAGCTCTGTTGTTAGAAAATTCCTTACATAGCGATTTTATCTAAAAATTCAACCTGAATGAGAAGCTGAAGAGGCAACTCCCTACACTTGCCTTCAATGTCACATCCAAATGACAGGGATGAGCAAACAAAGTGTTTTTTCAGCATTTATTGGCATGTATTGAGCATTTATATATACAAATATATGTCGACGTGACACTGAAGGCAAGTGTAGGAAGTGGCCTCTTCAGCTTCTTATTCAGGTTGAATTTTTAGATAAAATTGACTATGTAAGGAACTTTCCAACATCAGAGCTGCAACTTGAGTTTGTGCAGGTAGGTTTAATTCGTAAGGGGTTTGTTTAACCTTACAGTCAACCTCTTCCTAGGAGGGCACTATGAGTCACTAAGGAGCTCTGGTAGCATAGTGGCTAAAGCACTTGACTGCTAACCAGAAGGCTGGTGGTTCAAACCCACCAGCCACTCGTCGGAAGGAAGGTTGGGCAATCCTACTTTCGTAGTGATACTGCCTCGGAAACCCAAGGAGGGGTTGCTATGAGTCAGGGCCGACTCGACGGCACATAACAACAACAACAACATGAGTCACTGAAGTACAAAACCTACAGAAAGAAGCACACTATCATAAAGCACTTTACTATGCTAACTTTTAGAAAAATGTGTCATGCGTGTAGGAGCTCTGGTGGCATAGTGCCTAAGGCATTTGCTATCCAGCAGGCTGGCGGTTCAAACCCACGAACCACTCCTTGGAAGGAAGGTTGAGCAATCTACTTCCGTAGTGATACCACCTCGGAACCCAAGGTGGGGTCGCTATGAGTTGGGTCTGACTCCACGGCAGTGAGTTTGGTTTGGTTTTTCTGATCATGTATGTAGAACTATTCCTACAAAATAGAAAAGTGAAAGGTTGCCTTTGTAGTATAATTTGAAGAGTTCTGTGAATACCATCTGACCTGATATAATGAAGAATATTTCATCACTGCTATGATATTCTTGTCAACATATATAACCTGAATTTAATTGCGAAGAAATATCAGATAAACTAAAACTTGGGGGGCATTACACAAAATGACTTCTCAATATTCTTCAACAGTATCAACGTCACAAAAGAAAAGGAGACTCTGGAGAAATTATAACTAAGACAGTGTATGATCTTATTTTGAAACTTAGACCAGAAAAACAAACAAACAAACAAAAACCACATCACTGGGGGCAGTTGGCAGAATTTGAATAAGGTCTATAGATTAGATAATAGTATTGTTTCAATATTAATTTCCTGGTTTGGATCATTTTACTTTGGTTATATAAAATGCTACCATTTGAGCCCTCTCATTCAAGGTGAAGCAAGCATTATTTGGTCTGTTTATGCAATTTTTTTGTATGTTAAAGTAATTTTGAAATAAAATAATTTTGAAATAAAATGTTAAAATTTTATAATATCATTTCTTAGCATTAAATCATTGTTGGATGCAAGTCAATATCTACTCAAAAAGAGTTATATATTAAACTCTTATTAATATCAACATAATTTCCTTTGTGATAGGTAATATTTTCACTAAAAGTATATTTATAGATGTATAGATAAAGGTTCAGAAGGAAGGTTGGGCAATCTACTTCCATAGTGTTACCGCCTCAGAAACCCAAGGAGGGGGTCACTGTGAGTCGGATCCAACTTGATGGCAGTGCGTTGCGTTTCTTTTTGTTATAGATACAGGTGACATAGATAGAATTGTTGATATAGGTGAAATACATATAGATCAAACCCAACACTTTGAGAGTAATATGTTGTTTGTTGTTGTTATTTGCCATCAAGTCAGACCCGACTTATAGCGACCCCTCCTTGGGTTGCTGAGGCAGTATCACTATGGAAGTAGATTGCCCAACCTTGCTTCCGAGGAGTGGCTGGTGGGTTTGAACCGCTAGCCTTCTGGTTAGCACTCAAGTGCCTTAGCCACTACTGCTACCAGAGCTCCTATTGAGACTCATATAGGAAGCTGTAATTACTAGGACAATAGTGGAAATGAGGACTGTTTAGAGCAGATTGGGAGTACGGTCTCTCTATTAAGAGAATGCTCTCTGGGCTCTAAGTGAAATAGACTGTGACATAATTGTCTCATTCATTTTTGTACTCTTACCACTTAACACAATGCCTTGCATGTAATAAAAACTCAATGAATGTTTATTGAGCCACACAGGAGCTTGATAAAGAGGTTAGCTTCTTATGAGGAAGATGACCTATTTTATCTGTTTATTCAGTTTAATCTGGGATTTAATCCACTGAGTAAATAAATACAGCAGACCTATTTCCTACCTTATCATTGTATTTTCAGAACTACCAATTCCCTTGGTATTTATATTCTCATATATGATACAATGGAGCTCTGGTGGTGTAGTTGCCAATGCATTTGACTGCTAACCAGTTCAATGTACCAGCTACTATTCGGAAGGAAGATTGGACAATCTACACAGGTAACCATGAGGTTTTTTTTTTTTTTTTTTTTCTTTCTTGGTTTATGTGATACAAATCCAAGACTCCAAAGAGGATACCAATTAAGGAAGAAGGGGTCTCAGGAGGAAATGGATAGGCTGCTGAAAGCTTTGGTAGAATTGGTAAGAATTTCTGTACTTTAAAAAAAAGAAAAGAAAAAGGAGTATATTCACTTCTATATAGAAAGCATAAGCAATCAGTCACTATTGAATAGAGAAACCACATTGTGGAGGTCAATCTAATTGTTGACTATGTCCCCAGGTGGTGAAAATCAGAAAATCATTGAAGACTCCTACCCAAATTCTCCCTCATCACACACAAACAACAAAAGCATTAACAATCAATTAAGCAATTCATTCAGAAACGGGTATTGTATCAAAAAGATTGCTAAACTCTACTTGTTATATAGCATGATCATTCAGTAAGTAAAAATATTATTTTTCTATGTTTTCCTTTTAACAATAAGCATATATTACTATATCCTGGCAATCTTTTACAAATCAAAAATATGAACAAAGCTTTGGACTGCTTTAGACTATGAAGACAGCTCAGTTAATTCTCTTTGAAAGTTACAAGTCTCAAGCACTAGTTCAACATTTAAAAAAAAAAATCAAACTCACAGAAGATGAGTGTCAGATGACTCAGAGTGAACCTTCCTTGGGTTTCCCAGGTGGTATCTCTACAGCAGTACATTTACATACTACTAATTTAAAGGAATTTTGCAAGACCAACGACTTGTTCATTGCAAACACCTTTTTTCAACAACACAAAAGGAGGCTGTAC
>NW_006921594.1:25176170-25182767 GCF_000298275.1 Orycteropus afer afer
ATAAACAGGAAATTCCTGCTTCCCAAACAATGGCTTATCCTCCTGTCCCTGGTAACCACTAATTATCTCTGATTTCTAAACATTTGCTTCTTGCCACGTCATATACATGAGGTCGTACAATATTTGCCCTTTGTGATTGACTTATGGCACTGAGGATAATGTTTCAAGGTTACAAAATGATTTATGGAATGCCTCAGGAACAGGTGGGGATGGCAGGGTGAGAGCAGTGGTGAGTTTAGCAAAACTTTTACAAGAATTTGTTGCTTTTATTTTTTAAAAAATTATTTAGTGAAAAACAAAAAGAAAGCAAACAAATGTATTTAAGCATGTGGTTATATGCAGCAGATATATGGATGTCCTTGCTGATCATGGATTAAAATAATTCATATTTTTCTGAAAAGCTTAAATCATTGTACTATTCTAGGGAAAATATCATCTCTTTTTCCCAAAGAGAAATTAGAAATCAAACAGGATTAAGTACTTACTCTCTCTTTTGACCATGAGGTCTGTGAATTCACTCTCAACTGGAATGGCCGTATTTAAAGAAATATGATGTGGAAGTGGGTGGAACACCAGAGAGTATTAATTATGCTCCATAAATAATCCGAGATAAGGAACACAACTGGAGATTTTAAAAAGCAAAATATTCTTTCTAAAATTTTTAAGATGTCTACACAACTTTACTCCTACCTTTTACCCATATATTTCTCTGAAAATAGGATATATTTGTGACCCTTCAGAACTGGACAGAAGTTTAGGAACTGGATATGGTGGCAGAGGAGTGAGAGGCAGGAGGGAGGCCAAACATCATCTTTCCCTTCCATTTAGAGTCCAGACACAAGGAACACAACCAGGCATGAAATATTTTCTATCCCTTGGAGACACACGATATGTAAATGAACAATATCTTACTGCTTCTTAATTTATCTGGGCCAACTATAAGTCATGGATGAGAAAAAAATCCCATTTTACCTTTAGTTTAGCAGGAATAAGAAGCTAAAATTGAGTCGTTTGTAGTTACTTAAATTTAAATCCTTTGCTTGTGCTGAGGTCCATTTCACACATATATATTTATGGTTTCTTGGAGCATCATGTTATAGCTTAAGTATATATCATAATGAATTATCTTAGTACATCTTTAAAATTATTAATTGTTTTCTAGTGGGCATAATGTAAAAGGTAATGAGACTTTAGAGTGAGTTGTCCCTTGGCTGACTTGGCTAGAGCATATTTATCATTGAAATTAAATAGACGGATAAAAATTATTCTTAAATAGATGTATGTAAATAGATGATTATTGATCTGGATTATATAACAAATCACCTATACAGCTTTCACAAATACTGCTGCCCAGGCTGCAACCCAGATGAATTTAATCAGAATCTCGAGGCAGAATTCAAGCAACAGTACTTTTTAAACTTCACAAATGCTTATGCGAAGTCTCAGTTGAGAGACATTGATGCAAATACTTTAGTGGAGATTAGGCTCATCCTGTATGGTGCAAATGGTTAAGCACTGGACTCCTAACCAAAAAAGGAGCTCTGGTGGTGTAGTGCCTAAGCCATTTATTTGACTGCTAACAGAAGGTTGGTAGTTCAAACCCAATAGCTACTCCGTGGAAGGAGGACAGGACAATCTACTTTTGTAAATATTTACCGCCTCAGAGACCCAGTGGGGGTTGCTATGAGTTAGAATCTGCTGGGTGGCAGTGGGGCTAACCAAAAGATTGGGGCTTCCAATCCAACAGAGGCACCTCAGAAATAAGGTCTGACAATCTGCTTCGGAGCACTTACAGCCTTGAAAACCCTAAGGAGGGCAGTTCTATTTTGCATACACAGGATTGGCAAGAGTCAAAATCAATTTTGCAGCAACTATTAATAACAACAAGGCTCTCCCAGTGATAGAATCCCAGCTCTCCTCTTATTAGCTGTATGACTGGCCAGGTTTCCCCATCTATAAAATGAGGATAAAATAAAAAGAATTTCATGGGATTTCAAAAATAATTAATTAATATTTGCAACTAAGGACGGTAGTACTGATGCATGGAATACACTATGTAAATGCCTGTTAAATAAATATAAAAAGTAAATCATGCTTTGAGGGAAAGAGGGGTGAGGTTCTATAATGGAAATGGAGGCAGTGTTGTAATCTCAAGTCTGGAGAAGTCTCCCTGCCATTGGAACATCTTTGTAGATTTAGCTTGAGTTTGGTCAAGTAGTCCATTCAAATACAGAGGAATTATTGGACTATTTTGATGCTTTGTATGTTATAAACAATCTAACTAAAAGTGACTAAACTTTATTGGCATCCATTCCTGAAAAAAGCACAAAGATTTAGAAACACATTCTCATGTTTTTTAGCTCAATTTTCCTCTCCTGGCTTCATTTTGATTGTGCTCCTCCACTTCAAAGGAGCTCTGGTGGCATAGTGCCTAAAGCATTTGACTGCTAATCAGAAGTCTGGCGGTTCAAACCCACCAGCCACTCCACCGAAGGGAGGTTGGGCAATCCTACTTCCGTAGTGATACTGCCTCGGAAACCCAAGGAGGGGTCGCTGTGAGTCGGATCCGACTGGATGGAACATAACAACAACAACCTCCACTTCATGGCAAATAGTTCTCCCCTACATGCATTTCACTCAGTAACTCACGAATGGAGAGGACTCCTTTCCCTTACAGGTCTGTGCAAAGTCTCCAGATTGAGTTTCATTGGCTCTGGTTTGGCCTGCCCAAAATTTTATTAAGGTGCCTTTGCTTCCCTGTTATTAGAGTCCCTGATCTATCTAGGAGTCAATGAGTGGCTGCCAAGCAAAAGGTGGGAAGCACATGTGTACCTAGAGATTCCACAGAAAAAGGGACTGATGATCTACTTCCAAAAAATCAGCCAACGAAAACCCTATGGAGCAGTTCTACTCTGACACAAATGGTGTCGCCATGAATGGAAGCCGACTAGAAAGCAATTGGTTGGTTGACCTACCTAACAATAAACTGATCACTGAACTAGGAGAAATTGAATCTCAAATGAATTAAGCTTAAGTCATAAACTCATTTATAGAAAGATGGAGTTTACTTTACAAAAACCATGCAGACAAGAGTATTCGATTAGTAATCCCTGAAAGAAAAACCTGGGTGCTGTTAACAAAGAAGGGATAATGGTTGCTGGGAATGCAACAACAACAACAGATGTCACCATGGTTAAAGGTCTATGCCCTTTGGAGACTGCTTCAGCCAGTGGGCTCTTACATTCAGCTAGATTTGGAATCTATGGGGTGGCACTAGGGAGGTCTCCTTCTCTCACTGTTCAAGATCCTTCTGCTAGTTATTTCTGAATTTCTTTTGAGAGAGGACATAGTGTGTATGTTATGATTTAAAATGTAGATAACCCTGGGCTAGGGAACATCTCCAAACTTAGCCCAGGGTATAATCCACTGACAGGAGAACCTTTCTGTTGTGATCAGGGGAGAGGAGAGGCCAAGAAACAAGTAACTGAATGGGCACAGAAAGGCGCAGCATTGGGCTCTCTGGGCAAACAGCCTACTTACCATTGCTGCCAAAGCTGACTCTATCCCTATCACAGCTCTAAAAAAACTTGAGCTCTCAGCACATTACATTCAGCACTAAATGCAGTTCACAATTTCATAATCTGCCTAAAGTACCTTTGATTCTAAATCAATTCTTTGAGTGGGTATAGATGGAATGGATTGTGAATGCCAAACAATCCCTCAATTCAATGAAGTGCTGATTGTTAGACATTATGTGGGTTAAATAATGTGGCTATTGGCTTTTTTTTTTTTTTTTTTTTTTTTCACATTTAAGGATGTTACTGGGACATCGTGCAGACAAGCCCATTTTAGCTTGAACGATTGCCAGAAAGCGCAATGTAACCTAAAGACTTAGACACTTTTGTCTTGGAAATCTGATCATTAGAAAAACACTGTCTGCTTCTCTTGTTGTTTGGCTTGCCCCCTTTTGCCTTCCATCTTCATTTATTCCTAGTTAGTTAACAAGTGTGTACTTAGTGCCTATAGATACACAACACTCCACTCTGTGCTGGGTAATCAAATGGTTTTTAAAAAATCAACGTCTCTGTGACTTCTGTGGTGAATTTATCAAATTTAACTTTCATTTTCTCCATGAATCTGGACTGTTACTTTTATCCTCCCATTTCTAACTTCTGCTTCTGTTTCTTCACTCTGTTGCTTAGAATTATATTAATATGCCTTTGCTTCCATAACATTAGAGCCCCTGGTTCCTCTAATTCCTTTCTGTTGACTCCTTCATACTCCTTACCTCTTAAATTTAAGTGTTTTTAAGACAAATTTCCTTTTCCTGTAAGCTAGGTTAGATGCTGTTTCTATGTATTTCTGTAACTCCCTTAACACATTGCATTGCAACAAATTGCTTACATGTTGCTATTCCCCCAGAATCTCAACTTCTTGAAGAAAGAAACTGGATAATATTCACTCTTTTAACTCTACTATGCAGCCCAGTAGCTAGAACTGAAAATGAACCCTTTACCATGGAATGTATTCAAGCTCTATTGCCCAAATAAGTCACATGGCAGTGAGCCTCAGGGCCCTCAGGGCCCTCATTATGGTGGAATTAGAAGATTTCATACTGTCTGACAGCCATTTCCAAAACTAAATAAATCATGGTGCTCTTCCAAGCCTATGAAAATCAGAATCTTTGTTAATCACCAGATGGTTGTAATGACTTGGGAACCAATGCTCTCTGGATTCTCCCACTTAGAATTAGGACAGTTAACTTTTGTCACATTCAAAAGAAAGTTAAATTGCCACATATGCAGATTATGATCAATCTGGCTAAGATAGAAATTGGAGACCACACGTTTTAAGAAAAATACTTAAAAGAAATTATTTTATAAATATTTGCTTCAAATGTGTAACTATACATAACAATAGTTTATTCCAGTGGTAGAGTGTCATGGACCAACTCTACAATTAAAAAATAATAAAAATATATAGCTGGGGACCACGGATTGCAGATGTTTTGGAGGACCCGGGGGAAGGTTGGGTAAGTAAGCCAGACACAGCAGGTGGGTGTTGGAGTGGCTGGGGGAGATCAGGAAGTGAGCGGAGCCATTTGCAACAACTAACGAGGACAAACTTGTCTGTCAGTTTGTTATACTGTGGTGGCTTGCATCTTATTGTGAGGGTGGAGGCTATGCCACCAGTGTTTCAAATGCCAGCAGCGTCACCTTTGGGGGACAGATTTCAGTGAAGCTTCTAGATTAAGACAGACTTGGAAGAAGGGAGAGGCCATCCACTTCTCAAAGAATTGGCCAGTGAAAGCCTTATGAACAGCAGTGAAACACTGTCTGATATATTACTGGAAAACTTTATGAATAGCACTGAAACACTGTCCCTTATAGTGATGGAAGATGAACCCGTCAGGTTGGAAGGCACTCAAATAGGACTGGGGAAGAACTGCCACCGCAGAGTAGAACTGACCTTAATATTACGGACAGAGTAAGCTTTCAGGACCACCATTTGCTGATGTGGCACGTCTCAAGAGGAGAAGAAACAGCTGCAACAACAACAATAATGATAATTGGAACATGGAATGTACAATGAATTTAGGAAAATTGGAAGTTGTCAAAAATGAAATGGAATGCATTAAGATTGATATCCTAGGCATTAGTGAGCTAAAATGGACCAGTTTGGGTCATTTTGAATCAGACAATCTTATCTACTATGCCAGGAATGACAAATTGAAGAGGAATAGCATGGCATTAATTATCATAAAGAATGTATCAAGATCTATCCTGAAGTACAATGCTGTCAGTGATAGGGTTATAACCATATGCTTATAAGGAAGACCAGTTAATACAACTATTATTAAATTTATGCACAAACCACGAAAGCCAAAGATGAGGAAATTGAAGATTTTTACTTCTATAGTCTGAACTTGACTGAATATGCAATCAAGATGTGATGATTATCATTAGTGACTGGAATGCAAAAGTTGGAAACAAAGAAGAATCACTGGTAGTTGGAAAATATCGCCTTGGTGATATAAATAGAGCTGGAGATCGCAAGATAGCATTTTGCAAAACCAATGCATTACTCATTGCAAATACCTTTTTTTAATGACACAAGCGGCAGCTATACAGGTGGAGTTTGCCAGATGGAATACACAGGAATCAGTTTAATGACATCTGTGGCAGGAGGCCATAGAGAAGCTCAGTATCTTCAGCCAAAACAAGGCCAGGAGCTGGAACACACCATCAACTGCTCATATTCACATTCAAGTTGAAGTTGAAGACATTTAAAACAAGTCCACAAGAGCCAAAATATGACCTGATTACATTCCTCCTGAATTTAGAAACCATCTAAAGGATAGATTTAATACACCGAACACCCATGACTGACAACCAAAGGAATTGTGGGATGACATCAAGAACACCATCCATGAGAAAAGAGGTCATTTAAAAGACAAGAAAGAAAGAACAGACCAAAATGGATGTCAGAGAACACTCTGAAACTTGTCCTTGAGCAGAGAGTAGGTAAAGCAAATGAAAGAAATGATAAGATAAAAGAGCTGAACAGAAGATTTCAAAGAGCATCTCGAGAAGACAA
>NW_006921594.1:25183102-25184571 GCF_000298275.1 Orycteropus afer afer
TGGAATACCCACTGAGATTTTTCAACAAACTAATGTTGTACTGGAGGCACTCACTCAGCTATGCCAGGAGATTTGGAAGACAGGTACCTGGCCAACTGACTGAAAGACATCCATATTTGTACTCATTCCAAAGAAAGGTGATCCCACAGAATGTGGAAATTATTGAACAATATCATTAATATCACATGCAAGTAAAATTTTACTGAAGATAATTCAGAAACAGTTGTAGCAGTATATTTTCGGAGAGCTTCCACAAATGCAAGCTAGATTCAGAAAAGAATGTGGAATGAGAGATTCATCGCTGATGTCAGATGAGTCTTGGCTCAACGCAAAGAATACCAGAAAGATGTTTGCTTTCATTTTGTTGACAATGCAAAAACATTTGATTGTGTGGATCATAACAAATTATGGATAACATTGAGAAGAATGGGCACTCCAGAACACTTCATTGTACGCATGAGGAACCGGTACATAGACCAGGAAGCTATCGTTCAAACAGAACAAGGGGACACTACATGGTTTAAAATGAGGAAGGGGGTGTGTCAGGGTTGTATCCTTTCACCGTATTTATTCGATCTGTATGCTGAGCAAATAATATGAGAAGGTGGACTATATGAAGAACATTGTGGCATCAGGGTTGAAGGAAGAGTCATTAACCAATTGCAATATGCAGACGACACAACTTTGCTTGCTGAAAATGAGGACCACTTGAAGCACTTACTGATGAAAATTGAAGACTACAGTCTGCAGTATGCATTACACCTCAATATAAAGAAAACAAAAATCCTCACAACTGGACCAATAAGCAGCATCATGATAAATGTGGAGAAGATTGAAGTTGTTAAAGATTTCACATTACTTGGTTCTACCATCAAAACCAATATAAGCAGCAGTTAGGACTTCAAAAGACACATTGCACTGGGCAAATCTGCTGCAAAAGACCTCTTTCAAGCGATGAAGAGCAAAGATGTAAGATGTCTCCTTGAAGACTATGGTGTGCCTAACCCAAGTCATGGTATTTTCAGTTGCCTAATATGCATGTGAGAGCTGGACAATGAATGAATAAGGAAGACCAAAGAATAATTTATGCTTTTGAGTTTTGGTGTTGGCGAAGAATACTGAGAGTACCGTGGACTGCTAAAACAACTAACAGATCTGTCCGGAAGGAAGTACAGCCTGAATGCTCCTTGGAGGCGAGAATGGCCAGACTTCATCTCATCTAGTTTGGTCCTGTTGTCAGAAGGGACCATTCCCTGGAGAAGGATATCATGCCTGGTAAAGTGGAGGGTCAATGAAGAAGGGGAAGGCCCTCAACAAGATGGGTTGACACAGTGCCTGCAACTATGGGCTCAGGTACAGCAGGATCGTGAGGCTGGCTCAGGACTGGGCAGTGTTTCGTTCTGCTGTGCATGGGGTCACTAGGAGTGGGAGCTGATCTGACGGCACCTAACAACAACATAGAGATATAA
>NW_006921594.1:25184881-25186370 GCF_000298275.1 Orycteropus afer afer
AGCTCCTTGTAAGACTAATTAAAATCTACCATCCTTTGGAGAACTTTGGACATAATGAGCACAGACATTGTTTGGTTAATCAACATTTAGTTGAAGGTTGATAGAGATTGACACTGTTACATTACTGCTCTTTGAATTGGTGCATGTTCAGCTTGAGAATGAATCATAATTTTCCTTCAGCTTTTGTTTTTAATTTAAAAGCTGGAAAGCAGAATATAATGGAATAAAACATTTCTCAGTCTTATGGTCAGTAAAGGAATGATGCAGAGTGAAAAAGGACTTGTATTTGGAAGCTTTAGATGAAACTCAGGAACCTTCAGCAGACCTTTCAATTTAAAGGAGCTCTGGTAGCATAGTGGCTAAGGCACTTGACTGCTAACCAGAAGGCTGGCGGTTCAAACCCATCGGAAGGAAGATGGGGCAATCTACTTCCATAGTGATACAACCCAGTCGGAGTCCCTGGGTGGTGCATTGTTAACACACTTGTCTACTGACTGAAAGATTTCCTCAGAGGAGTCTCTGAGGAAAGTCCTGTTGATCTTCTGAAAAGTTAGCCATTAAAAACCCTATGGAACACAGTGCTACTCTGAAATATACAGGGTCACCACAAGTTTGAATGCACTTGAGGGCAACTAGCTTTTGGTTTTCTAACCAGGAAAAATGTCTGTTTAGAAGCAGTGAGAAAGAAGCCTTCATTCTAATTATAGTAAAACTCTGCCATTGGAAAATTATACCTTAAAAATGCAATTGTACAAAGGGGTTGCTTTATTTCAACGTTGTAAGCATCCAGGCCACCTCTGCCTCAGCTAGCACATCCCACTCTCCCTTCCCCATCTGATTTCCCACGTTTGCTAAGGCATCCAAATCCAGACATCCCTTCTGGTCGCTGATGTTGTTTGGCGCCACCTGGTGGAATTTCAGCTGCGGCTTAAGAAACAGTTGATTCTGGGCTTGTGGTTGGGTACTCAGGACTTCCAGGACAATGACAGTGTTAGTTAGTATGTGTTTCACCTGCTCAATCAAGGAGTCTAAGCCAGGAAAATATTTGACAGGAGGAGATACATTCTGTCTCCTGGTTTCCCATAGGGATGCTGGGAGGAGTACAGCAGACAATCCAAATTAACTTATATCTAAATTAGTGTAATCACAGGTTTTTACTGAACTTAAGCTATGACTCATCCATGAAGTCCTGGTTGAACCTTAGTATTGGAAGCTAATGCTGGAAACACTATTTTTTTTTTTTTTAATTGTAATTTGGGTGAAGATTTACAGAGGAGATTCACTTTCCATACAACACTTCACATACACTTTGTTTCATGACATTGACCAGTTTACCACAATGCAACAGCTCCACTCCCACCTCCTCCCCATAGTTACCCCTTCCCAGTGTCCATCCCTCCATGCATTCCTGCCCCTTGAGCTGTCTCCCTGTGCATAAGCAGCCCTTCTTCTCCCATGATTGTTCTATACAAGGAGTGTATCTACCTGA
>NW_006921594.1:25215015-25240997 GCF_000298275.1 Orycteropus afer afer
GGTCAATGACATGAGACAAAGTATATGTGAACTGCTGTATGAAAAGTGAATTTACTCTGTAAATCTTCACCCAAATCCTAATAAAAAGAAAGCAGTCATGAAAGACCACATATTGTATGATCCCTTTTATATGAAATGCTGAGAATAGGCAAATCTAAAGAGATAGAAAATAGATTAGTGGTTGTCTAGGGCTGGGGATGGCAGTAAGTAGAAGGAGAGTGACTGATAATGGAAACCCAGTTTCTTTAGAAAGTGGTAAAAATATTCTAAAACTACACTGTAGTGATGGTTGCACAATTCTGAGAATATACGAAAAAACATAGAATTGAAAACTTAAAAATCATATACACACACAATCTCATACAATGCAATACCATTTTAACAAGATTGGCAAAATTCAACCATTTAATAATGCTACCAAGGTCATGGAATGTGGAGCATGGGGACCTCTCATTCACCTCTAGCAGGAGTATGAACTAGTGTAATCACTTTGGAAAATAAAATTGCATTTCTTAGAAAAGTACATGCATATTTCCAATTAATATCAGTTGTACTTGTAAAAATATACCGTAGTGAAACTCTTGCACATATGCACATGAAGAATGTAAATTCATAACAGCCTCATTCTCAAGAGGCAGAAAACACTACAAACATTCATTCATAAAACAATGAATAAATATAATGTATTCCTACAATAAAATACTATGCAGCAGTGAAAACGATTGAAATATATCCCATGTATTAACATGGCTGGATCTTTAAAACATATTTCAATGAAAAATAATCACACAAACTTTAAAATAGTTGAATAAATCATAATAATAGAAAAATTAAAATATATTTCTATGGTTAAATATGTGGTGAAAATATAAAGAAAAACAAGTGAAAAAGGAACATAAAGTTAATGCTGTAGTTACCTCTGTGGGGTAGGAAAGAGCTCACAGGTAATTCCACATTTATGGTAATATGGTATATATCATCCTTAACTACGTCCTTGCAACAAACATCTTTGCATATCCAATATCTGTCTACCCATGGAATGGCCGTGAATAAGCAACCACTATATGCTTGCTGAAAATGTGATTTTTGAAAAACACTAAATGGTTAAATGCTGCCAAAAATGTATACAGATATGCTTGGGTTAGCATCTGTTCAGGCAGTGTCTGACTGCATATATCTCAGTGGGCCAGGACACCCATGTGCCTAAGTGCCAGGATCCCAGACCTTCCTCTTGAGATCAGAGCCCCACTTCTGCCCACAGGAAACTGCATGTGACATGGAAGCCACCTAGTCTGTAGCAAAGGAAGCTCAGGCACAAACTCCCAAAAGCTGCTGGGCTCCCAGGATTAGGTGGGTCTAGTCCTTGCATTTTTCCTGGTATAGGTTCCATAGGGCATCAGTGGAAAAGGATGTGCCCTGGGCCACCAAGCTCTGCTTCAGCCCCTTGTCCTGCATCCTTCTGAAGCAGGTTCTCAAGGGAGAGCTGGCCTTCCTTTCAGCTAGCTTACAGAGAAGGCAGCGACAGCCAGGAGGAACCCAGCCAGAACTCACTTGAGAGGTAAGTAAGTCAACAATGGGAGCTGTTAGGGCCACCGTTCACAGCAGTTCCCAGGACAGTGCTTCCAAGAGCCCCCACGTCCTACAGTCACTGGTGTTTGCACAATGCCCAAATCACATAGCATTTTATTTCACAGAACTGTATCATGGGCATTATGCAACGCATACCTGTATTTCCTAAAATTTAAACCTACCTGTGTAATTTTATATATATATGTATATATTGTTGTTGTTGTTGTTATATGCCATCGAGTCGGCCCTGACTCATAGCGACCCCTCCTTGGGTTTCCGAGGCAGTATCACTACGGAAGTAGGATTGCCCAACCTTCCTTCCGAGGAGTGCTGGTGGGTTTGAACCGCCAGCCTTCTGGTGAGCAGTCAAGTGCCTTAGGCACTATGCTACCAGAGCTCCATATATATATATATATATATATATATATATATATAAACACACACACATATTCAAAACTAAACAAACTCTAAAACCAGGCTATTATTTTTAGCAAAACTTGTTTCTGTTACCAAAAGACTCCAAACTCACTGACATCAAGTCAATTATGACTCATAGCCACCTCCATTGGGTTTCTGAGGCAGAAAATCTTTACAGAAGATTTCAAAGAGCAGCTCGAACAAACAAAGCCAATTACTATAATGAAATGTGCATAGACCTGGAGTTAGAAAAGCAAAAGGGAAGAATACATTTGGCATTTCTCAAGCTGAAAGAACTGAGGAAACAATTTAAACCTCAAGTTGCAATATTGGAAGATTCTATGGGCAGTATATTGAATGATCCAGGAAGCATCAAAAGAAGATGGAAGGAATACACAGAGTCACTGTACCAAAAAGAACTGGTCCATCTTCATTCATTTCAGGAGGTGGCATATGTTCAAGAACCAATAGTATTGAAGGAAGAAGTTGATGCTACACTGAAGGAATTGGTGAAAAACAAGGCTCCAGCAATTGACAGAATACCCACTGAGATATTTCAACAAATGGATGTCCCGCTGGAGGCACTCACTCGACTATGCCAAGATATTTGGAAGACAGCTACCTGGCCAACTGACTGGAAGACATCCATATTTGTACCCACTGCAAAAAAGGTGATCCCACAGAATGCGGAAATTATCGAACTTTATCATTAATATCACATGCAAGTAAAATCTTATTGAAGATAATTCAAAAATGGTTGCAGCAGTATATTGACAGGGAACTTCCAGAAATGCAAGCTGGATTCAGAAGAGGACACAGAATGAGGGATATCATTGCTGATGTCAGATGGATCTTGGCTTAAAACAAAGAATACCAGAAAGACATTTACCTGTGTTTTATTGACCATGCAAAAGCATTAGATTGTGTGGATTATAACAATTTGTGGATAACATTGAGAAGAATGGAAATTCCAGAACACTTGATTATACACATGAGGAACCTCTTCATAGACCAGGAGGCTGTTGTTTGAACAGAACAAGGGGAAACTACATGGTTGAAAAGCAAAAGGGTTGTATCTTTCACCATACGTATTCAATCTGTATGCTGAGTAAATAATCCGAGAAGCTGGACTATATGAAGCAGAACATGGCATCAGGATTGGAAGTAGAATCATTAACAACCTGCAATACACTGATGACACAAATTTGTTTGCTGAAAGTGAAGATGACTTGAGACACTTACTGATGAAGATTGAAGTATACAGTCTGCAGTACGGATTATACCTCAATATTAAGAAAACAAAAATCCTCACAACTGGACCAATAAGCAGCATCACAATAAATGGAGAAAAGATTGAAGTTGTCAAAGACTTCACGTTGCTTGGTTCTACAATCAGTGCCAATAGAAGCAGCAGTCAGGATATCATGCCATATAGCATTGGGCAAATTGGCTGCAAAGGACTTCTTTCAAGTGCTGAAGAGCAAACATGTCTCCTTGAGCACTAAGGTGCACCTGACACAAGCCATGATATTTTCAATCACCTCATATACATGTAAGAGCTGGACAATGAATAAGGAAAACCAAAGGAGAGTTGATGCTTTCAAGTTGTGGTGCTAGCGAAGAATGCTGAGGGTACCATGAACTGCCAAAAGAACTAACAGATCTGTCCTGGAGGAAGTGCGGCCGAGATGATCCTTGGAAGCAAGGATGGCCAGACTTCATCTCACCTACTTTGGTCATGTTGTCAGAAGGGACCATTCCCTGGAGAAGGATGTCATGTTTGGTAAGGTGGAGGGTTGAGCAAAGAGGGGAATGCCCTCAATGAGATGGATTGACACAGTGGTAGTGGCGATGGGCTCAAGAATAGCAAGGATCATGGAGCTGGTGCAGGATAGGGCCGTGTTTCGTTCTGCTGTGCATAGGGTCACTATGAGTCAGAGAAGAGTCGAAGGCACCTAACAACCAAAACAACAACAACATATCTTTACAGAAGTAGATTGCCCAGTCTTCCTTCCAGCGAGTGATTGGTGGGCTTGAACTGCCAATGCCTTAGGCAGTGCACCACCAGAGCTCCTTTTAAAACATTCAAATTAACATCATTTAATGTTAGATAGGTAGAGACAAGTATTGATTTGGATGAAGGGAAGGGTAATGTACAAAATGTGAAAGCTCAACACAGTGGCATTGAGGAAGAAGAAGACATAGAGAGGTACATGGGAAGGAAAAAAATAAAAACAAATAACATCATTTAAATATTTTACTGAGAAAAAATCTTTTCTAACTTCTGAAAGCAGACCTACAAAATATTTTTATTCCCACTTTTGTCTTTTAGTAAAGAGTTTTTTCTTGATCTTTACTGATTTTTGTTTCTTATTTTGTGACAGGGAGTTTTTATTGTTATATATGGATTTTTGTGTTTTCAGGTTAAAGCCTCACTCCATGAAATCTCATTTCTCTCCAGATTTAAGCACGAAAGGAGAAAGATCAGTCTTTAATAGAATGATGTAGTGAAACCTTAGCTGAAAAATGTCTGGGCGTAGAGGCAGAATCCCCTCCTTGAGAGCTGAAGGTTATGTTTTTTCACCAATATCTGCAACATCAGGAGAAGCTATCTTTTCTCCACCACTAATGAAATTGAAAAAGAACTTATCTTAAGTATTTTCTATGTATCTGAGAGCAAATTGTTTATATCTACATTAATAAATATAGAAATACTTAATATATATGAAGCTACTAGTATAATAATGACTTGGCATTGGCATATTGACATAACACATATATTAAATTTTACACTAAGAAGGTCTAAGATCTAGCCTTGATTACCTCAATGCTCTCATTCAATGGCCAAATTTCAGCCTAAATGTACATTTCATTTGGCCTACAAAATAAACATTTTTGGGGGATTAGCAGTATTTATCTCAGAAAGAAGATTGGGCAATCTACTTCCATAGTGATACCACCTTGGAAACCCATGGGAGTGTCACTATTAGTTGGATCTGACTCAATGGCAGTGAGTGAGAGTTTAGCAATATTTATATGATGAGAAAATACACATAGAATTTATGTTCCTAGCTTCTCCTTATTGGAGCATATGACAATATTAACCTAGTATCCCTAATCAACAACAGTTGACCAAAGTGGAGTAGTGGCTAACCTCCCTCAGATTCATGTGTTTCTCACATGTTCACTCCTTCCACTCCCTATCTGTCTTTGGGTTGCTGCTATCCTTATAACTTGTTTGTTTTTTTTTTTAATTTTTCAAAGACCCAATGATAATATTTGGGTCTTTTTCAGGCATTTGAGTTCATGAACTCTGGGCATGCAAGTGTGCCCTCTGACGTCTCATGGGCAATAAATGCACATAAAAACACAATATGATGTGAGAAGAGCTTGTGTAGAGATATATGCAAAGTGTGAAGGCTATCAACAAAGAAAATCAATTACTTTGTGTACTAGTTAAGGTTGTGTGTCAACTTGGCTGGGCCTAGTTTTGAGTGTCTGGGCAGCTGGGTGTAGTGATTCCCCATGATGAGATTGGTAATCAGCTCCATGGTGAATCCACTGTGAGCAGCTGAATAGCCACCTTATGGATCTGGTCGGCTTCCAGTATATCAGAAGAAGCTTTGAGAAAGATCTATAGCTTTTGGCACATCTGGATCCTGTATTTGGCTAAGCCTTCATCTCAGTGGCCTACTGGGTTGTCTGTTGTTGATCTTGAGACTGTTTCTGGACTTGAGCTAGTGGCCTGCTAGGTTGCTTGATAATTAGGGAGTGTGCCATTTCACTTGTTGACCTTGGGTTTGTAAGCCATAGCAGGCAGCAGCTGTCTGAGTTAAGAGAAACCTCTAGCTTCAGTGGGCCAGGAGCAAGAGGCAGAGCTCAAGTCCAAGATCCAAGGGCTTTCACTCAGTCCCTAGAGCTGGCCCCTTGAACTAGGACTTCTAGCCTCCTAAGCTGTAAGAGATAAAAATCTGTTTGTTAAAGGCTTCCATTTGTGGTAAGTTCTGTTAGAGCAGCACTAAAGAACCAAAACACTTTGCCTGAACAAATGGGGGGAGCATTTAAGAAGAAAGAATATATTTTATCTGGTCTTGAAATTTGTCTATGAGACTTTTGGTCTGTTTTATTTTAAAATAGAAAAAAAAAAAAAAAAACCCATAAAAAATGGAATTTTATAAAGTCAGTTGTTTCCTGGGAGCTAATGGCAAATTTGATGCACAGGAGAAGGTAGAATAGATTTGGGAAAGGACCTGAAGATAAATTCTGAGAAATAATTTAGCCAGGATAGAACCTAAGGATTTCATTATTTAACCCTACAGGGTGACAGAAAAATACAATAATAATAATCTGGGGAGCAACCCTGGTGGTTATACTTGCTTAAAGGATAAGAATTTGTCTTACTTGATTTCCAGTCACTTCATGTAGCTGCCCACCTACTTTGCATTAAGCGTGTAAAGACAAACTTGCTTTTATGCTTCACACATCGATAATTTTACTTCCTACATTTTGTTTTGATTCTTAGAAGCACACTAAATGGATAGAAGAGAACTTATGTTGACCCAGAAGCCATGTAGCCATCCAAACCAATAAACATTCTTCTCCATTTTGGTTCCCGAGTTCAAAGATGTTTGTTCTCTGGAAACAAAATATCTTCTACTTACCCAAACATCTGATCCAAGTAATTCAAAGCCTGTACAAATGACTAAGACTTTGCACATATATTCATTTCTGTGAGAAAATAAATGTTTCTCCTTCTAATTAACAAATTAAAATTCTAAGTAATTTCAAACACATATCATTACCTATTTTATTAAGACAAGCTAATTACAACATCTAAAAATAAGATGTAGGCATTGATAGAATGGGAAACTAATAGCGTTATAGCACAAGGGCAAATGCCAGTTTTTGAATTATATATAGTGATGATTCATGGGCACTACCATAAATCTTAAATAACAGAGCACATCTATCTTAGGGGATTGTCAGGAGCATATGGAACTTTCAGGTGCTGAAGTGACTAATGACTATTCTTAGGCCAGAATGAAATTCCAGCTTAATGCTTAGATCCACCTAGGTACATGATAAAGCTATACCACTATTGGGACAATTTGTCACTAACTTCTTGTGAACTCCAGAAGAAAAAATTAGGGTTGAATAAATCATAGTTATTAAACAAAGTGAGTTTTTCAAAAGATGGGTGTTCTTTTGAAACCCAAAATAGAGTGATCATACTCAAAATTATCAGCCTGTGTTTAAACATGTATATGTGTACACATGTATGTGTGTGGGGAGCTCTGGTAGCATAGTGCCTAAGGCACTTGACTGCTAACCAGAAGGCTGGTGGTTCAAACCCACTAGCTACTCCTTGGAAGGAAGGTTGGGCAATCTATTACCGTAGTGATACAGCTTTGGAAACCCAAGGAGGGACCATTATGAGTCGGATGTGACTTGATGGCAGTGAGTTGAGTATGTATGTGTGTGTGTGTGTGTTTAAATGTTGTCTTTTATATCGTTGTGGACATTTGAACCAAACTTTTTTGTTTTGTTTTTTGATGGCTTTTTCTGAATATCCAGAGATTTTTTTTAGGAAAGCTTAACAAGAAGAGGCTGGACAAAATCCAGCATTTCTGAAACAGGAATACATGATCTGACACAATAGCTTTAGTTTTGAGATAGATGGTCAACTATGAACTATCTTAGACATTAAACATAAAAGGTTAAAACTAATCAGGCAGAGCTGTGAGTGAATTGTGGGAAAGGCAACAAAACTTATCTTTCCATTTCTTGAGGGCTCTTACATGGCTGGTATATATTTAAAAGCTGATGTAGTTTTGTTTTTGTTTTGTATTTTCTTCTGGAGGATACCTATAGGGTGTATATTGACTGCCAGAAACAACAGTAGTCACACCAAAGTGAAAGAAGAAAATCCCTGCCCAGTGATAGAGAGGGGAACCGACAGTGTGTGACGGCCCTGCTGTGCTTTTCTGTTCTCTGTAAAACTGAGCTCAGAGAAAGCTGCTTAGTTTTTGTTTCATCAACTCCACTGGATCCCACTTGCACAAAGCTTTCAATATCTGGGCAGCCTTAGGAGACTCTGCTTCTAACAGTTCCTTCAGGCTCACTCTTCCTGCTAAACCAACCAGGTTATTTTTAGGCCAAGAGCACAAGTACCCAGTAAGGAGCCAAACACAGATGTCCTAGTAAGCAATGGCAATTGTGTACTCCCCTCAAATTTAATTTATTTTAAATGCTATTTCAAATATTCTGTTAAGTGTAGAATAAGTATTTTGGAATAGGTTTGTATGTAAAAAAAAATTAATAGAGTGACTACAAAATAAAAACAAAAGACAAAAAAAAGTCAAGATATTATAGTGGATTTTAAAACCTCACATCTATCAAGTCTGTTTCTATTTCTAAAGAGGAAAACATACAATCTGAAGAATTAGCATAGATTGTCTTTGACCTTAGGCCATTTTCTTCTGTGTTTGCATATTTGATTTATGTGTTGATTTTCTCTTAGGGATTTTTCCAGATGAATAATTAATTATAGTCCATGTCAATTTTCCATGATCATTGAGTCCTGTAGAAATCTTCCTAGAACAAAATTTTTAATGTGTAAAAGTGAATTATGACATGCTCTGCTTTACATGCAGTTTTAAGGTTGTCTACATCCATATTAGGTTTGTCATTGAAAACTCAATTAGCTTTCATAGCATAATCCCTGATATACTTTCCTTGTGATGCTCCTCCTTTTATCACTTCAACAAACCCTGGGAGATTTTTATTATAATTTGAACTGTTCGGATTTTATTAATATTGCAGTGATTCAGCAACTGGTTAACATCTGTGATATGTTAGATTAAAAAAGTATTATTTAGCTAATGCTGTCTGTGCTTATGGAATTTTTAATCTATATTTGATAGAAAGATTCTCCAAATTTCTACATTAGAGAAATTATTGTTGTTATGTGCCATGGAGTCGGCCTCTCCTTGGGTTTCCAAGGCAGTACCACTACAGAAGTAGATTGACCAACCTTCCTTCCAAGGAGTGGCTGGTGGGTTTGAACCGCTAGCATTCTGGTTAGCAGTCAAGTGCCTTAGGCACTATGCCACCAGAGCTCCTTATTAGAGAAATAGCAGGTAAGTAGCAGGTAAGTAAGTAAGTAAGTAGGCAAAAAATCAAATCAAAGTATTAGAAGAAAAACTGAGATGAGAAGGCACAAAACTGATTTATGGTTACCTCTTGTTCTAAAATGTGAGATGTGATTCTACAACTTATGTCAGTAACCTTAATAAATATTTACTTATCATTTGTTCATTTGGAATAGTTTTATTCACAAGAAACATATTCCATAAAATTTTCTTTAATTCACTTTCCTCAAATACTTTTTTCAGTCTTTTCTTTTTAGTATCAATCTTCAAATTTTTCTCTTTGATCTTCACCTTTTTGAACCTTCTGAGGCTTCAAATTCTCAATTAGACCAGGAACTGAAACCATGTTCGGTACGAATTCAATTGAACTCTGAGTATGAGGCATTCATTCCATCACAGAGCACCTGGTGGGTTTCATCACTATGTCATAAACTCATCCATACACTTTTGCTTCTTGATTTTAAAAATAATACATAACATTGCTGACTTGGGTTCATCTATGCTCATTAAAATGTATAGAAATTCTTATATATTATTTATTATCTTTAGGTTGTTTGGTTTTCTTAATTTTTCTGATTATTTCTGAAATGTATAAATTAATGACATTCATTACACTGCATAAAATGTTGTAACATTTACTTGGAATTTAAGATTTTCCACTTCTACCATCTCTCTCATTTTCACTAGTCTGTATCACTTATTTTTCAATGTTTTTCCTACAGTGACATATTGGAGACAACCAGATTTCCTCTTCTTGTGACTCAAATTACACACACACACACACACACAACCTTTTGTTTCCCTTCTTCTTTTCATGTTTTCATCTGTCTGGGATACTTTTGCCTTTCTTCAATACCTTTCATAAAGTTTATTATAGATTTCATTTTATTCCTTAAACAATTATCTTTTATCACTGAATCTGAGGTAATTGCTCTCATTTTTCAAATGTCATAGAAATTATTCTGTATAATTGATTTAGTCATTCATTCACTTAAGAAAATTTCTTGAGCCCCTACTTTGTCTCAAGCACTTTGCTAAGTGCTGGGAATACAACACTGAACAAAAGAGACCCAAAAGCACTTGTAAGTATGCTTACATTCTAGTGACTGAGCCAGACCACAAACAAAATAAACATATAATTATGTAGTAGATTAGAAGGTTATGTGAACAATAAAGCAGTGGAAGATGATACGGAGAGGACTTATGGGAGGAGACTTGTTTCTGTTTTCTATTTTTATCTCTTAGTTTTCAATTTCCACCTTTAGAAATGCATAGTTAGTTTGGACTGAATGTCAGATTGCATATGAAAAAAAAATTAGAAACAATTTGAGGGTCTAATTATCACTTCCTTCATAGGCAATTTACTTTTCCTTCTGTTGGACACTTGTACTTGGGCACTAAAACCTCTTAATCCAGGGATTGAGTTAGTTTGAACCTGAGCTTCAATGCTTCCGTGGGCTAGTTGATATTCATTCCACTTTTACAAGAAGGTAGCCCTTTGCATCCTGAACAAAATTCTCAGCAGGTCTTGAGTTTCAATTTTTTCTCCCCAACGCTTTAAGTCAGCGAGGAGTTTTGTTAAATTTCCCAGGCTCTTAAGTTGTCACTTTTTGTTCTGGCAAATGCCTTGCTTGCATATTGTTGGAAATGAAATAGGTAGCATGCGAATAGAATATGTGATTTTAAATAAGGTAGTCAGGAAAGGCTTCTGAGCTAAGTATTCCATCACAATGTAGCTTTTTGAGCAATAACAATGACATATGGGAGCCTGATGAGGAGCCAGTGGACTCTTGAAGACCTCTTGCTTCTTCAGTGGGGTCTTGATCTTTGAGACAATAGCTTTCTCATAGACCTGGGCTGCAGCATGGCCTCTTTGTTGTTGGTTTAGGCCTTTTGGATTGAGGTCAAATATAGGACCTTCTCAGCCAGGTAGTCAAGATGCACTAACTCTCTCTAAATCATCACAAGTTGCCAGTCTTCATAACATTTCTTTCTCTTTTCCATACAATATTAAGCATATCTAAAACTATCTTGTTCTAGACATCCAAGGAGGTATTAAAGTCCTTTGAGTTTCCCTCATCTTATGTACTGAACTTATCCCCAGTTGGAATATACATAACAGAAGATTAAAAGACACCTATCACATCCTCATTTTTCCTTCTTCCTCCCACAATTCCCCAAGGCCAGAAGGAACAACCTTTCCTCTTCTCTGTAAGCATCTTCTGTTGTAGAGTAGCAGATTTTGTGTCTAAAATGTTTGGGGAGCACGATGGAGGAACTCTTTGTGCTGGACTTTCAATTTATTTAGCAAATCACCCTACTACAAAACTAGGCCTTCTGCCAGGTCTTCAAGCTATTATCTTGAAAAAGACAGCACATTTTTTACCTCCTCTTGTTCTTGAGTGATAAGACTCTGGTTTTGACCGCAGGGATAGGAGACTATAAATGGACTCCTCAATTGCGGTTGTTATGTGCCGTCGAGTTGGACCCAACTCATAGCGACCCCTCCTTGGTTTCTGAGGCCGTATCACTACTAACCAACCCTTATTTAAAAAGGACACAAAGAACCATAAAACACACAGTTTAATCTTTGCAAAATATTAGCCCCTTTAACAGGGAAGCAATCTGAATAATGCCCTTGAAAAGGGGACTCCTTAGGAGGCTTGAAGCACTTGCTGACAAAGATCAAAATGCCTTCAGTATGGGTTATACCTCTCAACATGAAGAAAACAAAAAGCGGTTTAACTGGACCAATAAGCAACAAAATGATTAATGGAAAAAAATATTGAAGTTGTCAAGATTTCATTTTACTTGAATCATTAATCAATGCTCATGGAAGCAGCAGTCAAGAAATCAAATGATATATTTCATTGGACAAATCTGCTGCAAAATACCTTTCAAAAAATCCTAAGAAGCCAAGATGTTGCCTTGATGACTAAGGTGTTCCTGACCCAGTTGAAAAGGACATCAATTGCCTCATATGCCTATGACAGCTGGACATACCTACTATTGTAAGGATGGTGCAGGATTGAGTAACTGTTTTATTCTCTTATATATATGTCTCTAGGAGTCAGAGTTGACTCAGTGGCAGCTAACAACAGACTTGATCTGATTGTATCATTTCCATTCAAAAGATTGTTGTATCAATTAAATTATAATATACTCTATGAGTCTCTAGTTGTAGTGCTGATTTTTATTTACTGCCAAAGGTTAGGCAGAAAATAATAGGAGAAATGTTTGTTCAAACAGTCAATGTTTTCTAACTCAAAATATTTCATAAAACCCCTAAATATAACTTGGTACAAAGTGGAGCTGAAGATTTTCCTGACCAGTTTTGTTTCTCAAATTGGCCTAACCCCTAGTACTGTGCAATTGATCATAGGGCAGATAGTTTGTGTTGAAAGTAGTCTCCCCACGTGTTTTCTATAACCATGTTTTCCACTCTAAAGCAACAATAATCCCTATCTCATTGCCAAGTTTTCATTGAGTCCAAATTGGTTATGTGACTACCAATGAGAGAATATTAAAGCATATAGAAACTTAGGCATGAAAGAGACTGCAAATAAAGATGCATTTTGGAAACTGGGCAGTGAGGCTTGAGGGTTAATACTTCTGGGTAAAAAGAATTGTAGAATTCAATGGCTTCTGTGAAGAAAATAGTCTTTTCATTAAGTATATGGACATTGGAGCTAGATTGCCTGGGTTCAAACACCTGCTCTGTGACTTATTGGCTATGAGACTTGGGGTAATTCACAAAATATTAGCTCTAGTACACTAGAGAACTCTCTTACTGGATAATATCCTTAATGGGGCTCCTTAGGCTGTATCTCATCAAGCCATTTCCACTCAGGAGATTGTTTCACCAATTAAATCCCAATAACCTGTGCATGAATCTAGCTCTAGTGCAGACTTTTATTTCTTCAATTTCTCTGTCCCAGCTCCCTCACTTGTAAAGTGGAGATAATGATAATGCTTGCCTCATTGGGTCATTAGAAAGATTAAATGAATCAATGTTTGTAAAGCACTTAGAACAATGCCTGGGACATTACACACTACATAAACAAAAATCAACATATGCCTAGAAGCTGTTGTTTTCCTGCTAAAAACCTGTTGTTATTGTTGTTAGGTATTGTTGAGTCAAGTTTGACTCAGTGATCCCATAAGACAGAGTAAAACAGCCTCACAGGGTTAGGATTACATAAAACATTTTCAATTTCATAGTAGAAAAGACAGAAGAAAGAGTTGGCAGAGATGAATACTGCATAAATAAAAGAGTACAATTTCCCTGATAAACAACTAAAGGGAATTTTGGTGGTGCAGTGGTTAAAGGATTCAGGGACTAACCCAAAAGTTGGCAGTTCAAACCTACCAGCCACTCCAGGGGAGATAAATGAGGCAGTTTACTTCTGTAAAGATTTACAGCCTTGGAAACACTATGGGGCAGTTCTGCTCTGTCTTATAGAGTTGGAATGGACTTCATGGTAGAGAGTTTGGGTTTTTTGGGTTTCAAACAACTACAGCAAATCTTTCTTAGAATCTATTTTGAAGGAGTGTGCATTTTCTTAAATTCTACCTGTACACAGGAATAGCTAGAGATAAGATAGTTAAATTTTCTATATACAAAGTCTAGACTGTAAGCAGTCACTGAAACTGATAACAAATGCCATGGTATAAAGAAGCAAACATTGTGATGAAGATGGAGTGGGATTTGAATCTCCTGGGACTTAGAGAGGCCAGTAGGTAAAATAGGGCTGAAAGATTAAAGACGAGTGAGATCTGAGAAGGAATAGCATAGAGGGCTATGTGCTTACACCAAAGCCTTCCTGAAAATCTTGTGGAAGTTACTACTAAAACCACATTATGAAGTGAAGGCTTTTTGGTTTGCTTTTTGTATAATATGCTTACATTAACTGCTTAAATGATTAAGTGTTTCTGACCTCATAGAGCGCTTCGGTCACTTTTAGTAAATCCTCTTGAATAACCAACATTCTCAAGAGTAACTTCTTATAAATTATTGTATAGATGTTATTGTTGTTATTATGTACCTTCGAGTCAGATCTGACTCATAGCGGCCCCTCCTTGGGTTGCTGAGGCAGTATCACTACAGAAGTAGACTGCCCCATCTTCCTTCTGAGGAGTGGCTAGTGGATTTGAACCACCAGCCTTCCGGTTAGCAGTCAAGTGCCTTAGGCACTATGCTACCAGAGCTCCTATTGTATAGATAGGGATCTGAATTAAAGAACCCTAAAATGGGCAGATCAGGTACAGGTATAAAATGATGCTTTAATGAAAAGTTAGCACCACATAATCCTTTTAAGATTATAAATGTCAAGAGAACTTTAATATAGGGGGATGATTTTGTGGAGACGAACACACAGGATTATTTTCAGTTTTAATGCCAAATTTGTTACTCTGAAGTCTAATAAAACTGGCAAAACGATTATTTTCTTGAAAATCTAAACTTTTGTTATGAATTTGATTATATTCCTTAAACAATTATATATTGCTATGATTAATTCTTCAAACTCCTTAAATAGCAGATATCACAAGCAAAAATGATTCTTATTAAAACATAGATTTTCAATATATCTGGGTTGGAAAGGCAAATTTCAGTAGGGGGTTGAACTTGAATGAACTGGTTTGAAGTGCTGTTTATAAATAGATACTCTGCCAGATTTCCTCTCTCTACCCCACCATCTGACCTACTGATGTGGGACATTAGACTGCTGGAATTTCCACCCTGTCACCTGACCTACAGAGTTTGGACTAGCTAACCTCCACAATCCCCTGAACCAATTCTTCAAAAGAGATCAATTAATTCCTTGTTACTTCTTCTAGGAGATTTAAAATCAAGCACTAATCATCATGTGGAATTTCCTTTAAATAGCTAAATTTTACTTATTCCATCCATATGGATTTTTTTTAAGTCCTTTAACTTCTATATGTTTTATGAACTACAGCCTGGTGCCTCCCTATCTGACTTTTTTTTTTTTTTAACATTTTGTTGTGCTTTAGGTGAAATTTATACAGCAAAAGAGTTTCCCATTCAAAAATTCATACACAAATTATTCTGTGACATTCGTTGCAGTCTCCACGATGTGTCAGTGCTCTCCCCATTTCCACCTTGAGTTCACTGTTACCATTTGCCCAGTTTCTCTCCCCCTTCCTGCCTCCTTATCTTTGTTTTGGGGCAAATGTGGACCTTTTGATCTCATATAGTTCATTATTCTAAGGAGCATGATGCTCAGAGATGTTATTGTTTATTAGATGGACCACTCTTATTTGGTTGAGAGATGACCTCTGATAGTGGCTTCCATTCCACATTAGAAGGGTGACTTACAGCTATAGACTCGGGGGTTTTTTCCAGTCTCTGTCAGAACAGTAAGTCTGTTTTTCTGTTTTGTTTTGTTTTAAATGAATTTGAGTTTTGTCTTCCATTTGCTTCCCTTTAAAACTGGAATCTTCTGTTGCGTCCCTGCTCAGAATGGTCAGTCATGTTAGCTGAACATCATTTCGTTCTTCTGGTCTCAGGCTAGAGGAGCCTGTGGCTCATGTGGCCTTTAGTACTTTGGACTGATTGCTTCCCTGACGCTGTGGTTTTCTTCACTCTCCTTTGCTCTGGGCTGAAAGAGACCAATGGTTGTATCTTAGATGGACACTCACAAGCTTTTAAGACCCCAGAGATGCCTCACCAAACTAGGATGTAGAACCTTGTCTTTCTGTACTATACTATGCCATTTGATCTGGATGTCCCCCAACACAATAGTCCTTACCCCAAGAGCTCAGTCCCACAAGATGTTTTGTTATATGTAAGAAGTTTCCATAGCTGTGCCCTCTCAAAATGATTTTTGAAAGCCTTATCTGGCCAGCATATGACATGTAATTATAACACCTTAAGATGTTTTAATTAGTAGAAACATCAAAGTCTCCCTCTTCTAGAAAATCAGGGAGGATTCTGAGTAGTTAGACTCAGTTGAGTCTCTAGAATATTCAGTTGTGTGGAGGTTATATGTGAGCCTTGGGGCCACTGACCTAAATGAAATCCCAACTCTGTCCCCTGCTAAATGTGGGATTATGAACAATTTGTAAACCTCTGTGTCTCAGTTTCCATCTATAAAATGGCAGTAGTAATAGTACCTACCATTCAGGGCTATTAGAAGGATGAAATGAGTCGTCATATGTAAATCACTGAACCATGGTGAGGGCTATTTTTAATATTGACTACCAATCTACTTCCGTAGTGATACTGCTTTGGAAACCCAAAGAGGGGTCTCTATGAGTCGGATTTGACTCCACAGCAGTGAGTTTAGTTTTTTCCCTTTACTCTTTATCCCTTTCCCTTAAATTTCGTTATGTTTTGTGACCACTGATGCTGGTTAGTCCTTTTTGTTCTTGGTGTAATAACTACTTTTCCTGCATGATTTACTTTACTCATTGTTCTCTATGTTTATCTTGCATCAACTAGATAGAAACAAGTTTATATGTATCCTTCTAAAACTGTCCCCTTGCTGTCGAGTTAATTCAGACTCATAGTGACCCCATAATTTACAGTGTAGAGCTGCTCCACAGGTATTTCTTGGTGGTAATCTTTACAAACGCAGATCTCCAGATCTTTCTGCCCCAGCAACACTGAATGGGTTCAGATTGACAGTGTTCAAGTTAGTAGTAGTCAAGTGCAAACTATTTTTACCATTGTCAAGAAGTGACAGATAATATAAATGCAAAATATCCATATAAATGAACATCCCAATTTACTACATATTAAAATGACTCAAGAATTAGTCCTGTCCTATTATATTCACCCTAATATAGATTGGCTATCTTTCTATTCACTTTACAATGAAAATTGATTTGGTAAGATAATTTTTACTATAAAAGTGTATCAGAAAAAATCTTCTCAATACACATACCAATTTGGCAATAATTAATGTGCTAATTACATATTAGAAGTAAGAGCTTTGGAATCAAACAGAATTTAATTAAAATCCTGGCTCCAGTGTTTATCGGCTCTAAGACTTAGGGCAAGTTTACCTAACCTCAATAAGTTTTTGTTTTCTTACTTTTAAAATAGAAACACTAATACCTGCATTTTAGAGTTTTTGTGAGGATTGTGTGAGGTAACATTTAAAGTTATAGTGCACATTGGTAGGACTATGCAATTCATGGAAGCTTTTGGTGTACTGATGAAGGCATTTGGCTGCTAGTCAGAAAGTCAGTGGTTCAAACCCACCAGCTACTGCAAGGAAGAAAGATGAGGCAGTCTGCTTTGAAGATTTACAGCCTCGATAATCCTATGGGGGATCTCTATGAGTCAGAATCGACTTGATGGCAGGGAGTTTTGAGTTTTATTATTAAATAGGTATTTTTTTATGAACATATGTATGATTGCATAAGGCCCTTCTTCAGCTTTTCGATTCATGAGATTATGATGTGTATCTATCTTTCTTGAAGGGTGGAGGCCTGTGAGGAACCCACTACACCAAGCATGTTTTGAAGCATCTCAAGCTCTTGACAAGAGCAGGGCCTCCAGTGGGTTATTTGGTCTAATCCATTCACATCTTCCTTCAACTCAGGTAAAGCCTAGAACCTAAACTAATAATAAAATGATATTTTCAAATATCATGTCAGTTAGGGTTTTCAAAGTTAGGCTAAAATGTATTTATTAGGATTTAATAAGGCTTTGCTATTCTAGTTAAACTATGTAAAACTTTGAATGTTTAAGAAAAAAAAAAAGACACTAATTGACATTAGGGTGACACACACTTTAGGGTGGTGCAGCTGGACTTTCAAGGACTGCCATGACAGTTGGTTTCTGGCCAATATTTACTAAACAGTGAGGGTTCTCATTTAGCATTGCATTAATTGCACATTCCTACCAATGCTATGAATGGAGCATATACTGGAACAGGACTCTGGTATTTGAAGTTTGATGATTATGCTCTTCATAGCTAGAATTGTAGCATTAAACACATGTTCCTGGCGCCACTTAGTGTACAGATGGATTATTACAGTGACACGGAAATTCTTTGTTCTTGGTGTGTGTTGATTGTGAATAGACTGTGAAAGATCTGTGAGAAAAGATACTAACACAGAAATCCCAGACTCTCTATATCACCACTCTTGTAAAATATATATATATATATATATATATATATAAATAATTTAAGTGTCTTTACATTATTTCTGTATTGTCATATATCACCTATTCAATGAACCTGATAGAGTCAATTTAGAGAGTCTTGTTATTTTTTTCAGGTTTTTTTTTGGGTTATCTGTGTAAAGTAAGACAAAATAGATTGCCTTCAGTGTTCAAATCTGGTCTAGATTACCCATAACACACAGGTAAGGCCGTCATTTTAAGTCATGTTTTCTTATTTAAAGTATGCAGTGTTCTGCTGAAGGTTGGAAATGTTCTACTGTGCTCTTCTTTAAAAACAAATCTCATTTTTATTGACTATGATTCGCTATGAGTCAGGACTGACTCGACGGCACATAACAACAACAACAACATGATTCATAATGAGTAATCTGGATTATGGATTAAGAGGAGAATATAAAAGAAGTCTGTCATCTTTGCATTAATACTCATCAGTGAACAGCTTACTGGAAAATTATTTAGCCAAGAAAGTATTTTTCATCAGTTTTATTAATCTCAAATATAATTTAAATTCTAAGTTCTTATTATTCTAAAGTGTCCATTGCTTTCTTTGCAGTGTTTCTTATACTTTTATGAATGCTGTTCACTAAACATTTCTGGTTCTCTTATTAAGCGCATGATACAATTTCACTTCTCTCCTCTCTTGAATTACAGGTGGTCATGTACCTTGCTTTATCCAATGGAATATGAGTGGAATTATGCATTTTGCTTTGGGAAATAAAATTTAGGAGCCCATTATTTGCCTCTCTCTCTCTTACTCTACTACGGTAATAACAGTACTCCTGATGGAAGTTGCTTTGTGACCCAGAGGGAAAATAATACAGCACAGAGACCGCAGCTGACTTGCAATGGACATAGACCAAGTCAGAAAATCTAAACCTTTGCTATTTTAATCCACAGAAACTTTGGAGCTGTTTCTTGCTGCAGCACAACTTAACCTATCATGACATGTATACTCCTTTTTATCAAAATACCTATTTTTTCAATCTTTGGTCACTGTTGAAAATACTATGAATCATTTATAGCTCTTATACAGTATTCCTTAAAATACAATCTGTAAGATTATTAATCATTATTGGTTAATAATTCACCATCAATATACCTCAGAAAATGAGTTGCTTTTCCTAATGGCAATACAAATCATACCAAACCAAACAAAAACAAATTCACTGCCATTGAGTCAATTCTGACTCATAGCAACCCTCATTGGGTTTCCAAGGCTGTAAATCTTTACCAAAGCAGACTGCTCCATCTTTCTTTCACGGAGCAGCTGGTGGTTTGAACCACTGCCCTTTTGGTCAGCAGCTGAATGCCTTAACCACTACACCACCAGAGCTCTTTTCTCTCAGAGATAACAGACTGTAATTGATTGTTAAAATTTGTCTTGAATGTGATAAACTAAATATTGAGATAACATAGAAAATAAAGATGGCAAAGCATTATTTTGACTTTGCATAGAATGATAGGAAAGAGAGGTTATCTTTCTTTACTGTTGATTTAAATGGACATATAATATTTTACTTCCATAAAAGTTTATTAAAAATATAATTCTAATAACCTCTGTTGAACCAGAATTAATGTTGAGCAGATAGAATGCCACTAAATTCTTCAACAATGTCCTAATTTTGAACAACCCTGTGTTAAATCTAATATTCCTAGACTCATGAAAATTTACAATGTTAAGAATAAGAGCATTAAAAATTAAAAATAGATGTTGCCACAGTCATATGACTATACAATGAAACTTTTTAATATTAAATTCATAATTTGAAGGCTTTTATGTAGCTGCTCCAGGGTTTTGGTACTTGCAGACAAATAATTATCATATTTTTCCTTTTGTATTGTATTCTCTTTTAATACTTTTGAATTGCATTTAACTCATTCATTCCACAGCTTTATGATAAAAATGGCATTTTATAGTTGTAAATCTGGGAATGACCATTTCCAATAGAAGTAAAAATTTCTATCTTTTAAAAATATTACAGACTTATTCTTCTTGATGTATACTTCATATATAATAGAGCGGAGATTTTAATATGTCTTGAGAAATATTTACACCTGCATAACCCTATCCCAGTAAAGAGTAAAATACTTCCATCGCAGCAGTTCCCTTGTGATATTTTCTTGCCCTGTCCCACCCTTAGTGTTGCTTATTCTAGAAATTCATGTGAATGGACTTTGTACTATGTACCCTTTTCATGGGGGTTGGGGAGGACAGGGGTTCTTGCTCTCTTGCTCAACATAATGTTTTCAGATTCACTCATATGTTGTGCATGCAAGTAGAAGAGATTGCTGCTTTTTATTGTTGAGTAGTATTTCATTCTATGAATATACAACTATTTGTTCATGAATTTATCTGCTGATGAATATTTTGCTTGAAACTTGTAGCTTTTATGAAAATTTTGTATACATTTTCATTTGTATACTTATGTTTTCATTTCTCTTGAACGAGCAACCAGGAGTGAGACTGCTGAGATTTAGGGTAGGTAGATGCAGAAATTTCAGAGAAACTCTCAGTTTTGCAAAATGGTTATACTATTTACTCTTCAGTAAGGTATGAGAATTCCAATTGTTACATATTCTGGGCAACTTTTGATGTTATGGATCTTTGTGATTTTAGCCATCTAAGCAATCTAAGAGTTATTCCATTATTAATTTAATTGGCATTTTCTATGAATGGTAATTTCAACAGTTGTTTATACACTAAATAGCCATTCCTATATCTGCCATTGTGAAACGTTCCTCTTTCGTTCATTTTTTAAAATGGGACACAAGGAGCTCTGGTGGTGCAGTGCCTAAAGCATTTGACTTCTAATGCAAAGGTTGGTGGTTCAAACCCAGCTGCTCCATGGAAAAAAGAAGGGCTACTTACTTTTGTAAAGATTTACAGCCTTAGAAACCCAGTGGAGTTACTATGAGCCAGAGTCGACTAGTGGCAGTGGGTTTGGTTTGGTTTTGGTTTTGTCTTTTTTGTACTGAGTTGTAGATGTTCCTATATTTTTTGGATCCTAGTTCTTTGCCAGACATATGTTCTACAAGTATTTTCTCTGAGTTTGTGGTTTGCCTTATTATTTTCTTAAAAGCATCTTTCAAAGAGTAGAATTTTATTTTGATGAAGTCTAAATTATCATTTCTTTCTTTAATGGTTAGTGCTTTCTTGGTGCTATCTATGAAGTCTCCATCTATTCAAAGATCGTGGAGATATTCTCCTATATTGTGTTCTATCACAAGATTTATATTTAGCTTTTATATTTAGATCTATTACAACCACAAACAAATTTCTATATATATTATAACATAGAATTTGAGGTTCATTTTTCCATATGACTACCTAGTTGTTCTAGCACCATTTGTTGAAAATCCTTTTGCTCTGGTAGCATAGTGCCTAAGGCACTTGACTACAAACCAGAAGGCTGGCGGTTCAAACCCACCAGCCACTCCTCAGAAGGAAGGTTGGGCAATCCTACTTCCGTAGTGATACTGCCTCAGAAACCCAAGGAGGGGTCGCTATGAGTCAGGGCCGACTCGACGGCATATAACAACAAAAACAACAAATTGAATTACTTTGTTGACTTTGTTGAAAATCAATTGACTGTGTAGGTGGGGATCTATTTCTATGCTCTCTTCTGTTCCCCTGATCTATTTTTCTATTCTTGCACCAATACCACAGTGTCTGTATTTTTGTGGCTTCATTGAAAATCTTAAAATGATGTACTATAAGTTTTCTAACATTGTTCTTCTGCAGTAAGATTTTTTTTTTTCCTCTTTTGGGATTTTTGCTTTTCATGTGTCTTTTTAAGAATCAGCTTCTCAATTTATCTCAAAAATTGCACTGGGGTTTTGACTGGGATTGTGTTGACTCTCCCCATCAACTTGTGAATAACTGACATGATGATTATATTGTGCTTTCAAACCTAAAAATATACTACCCCTCTCCATTTATGTAGCTCTTGTTTAGTTTCTCTCTGCAATATTTAATCTAAGGGAAAGTGAGAACAAGAAATGTAATAACACATTGATGCTACTTACACACTGGAATAACTTGTATAATGTAGAGAATTACAAATACAGTTTTCATACTGTTGAAAGATGCAGGATAACACATCAGATCAATCTAGTATGGGAAAGAAGAGGGTCTACTCATAAAGCTGAAATCCGAAGTGCTACATTAAAATAAAAAGGAAAACCAGATAAAAACCTGCTACTCCTCCCCATATCCCAGGGGACTTCAAAAACAGTTGCCTTATCCTGAGATAGAGGAGGAAAAATAACTACACATCCTTAAGAACCTTAGCTATAAGTCAATCATCATACGTATTGCAGCCCAAAATTAGAAATTCTGATTCAAACAATGCGAACTGTACATTTAATTTACAATGGTCCTGCTTAGTAATGCATCCATATGTCTGGAAAAAGAAAACTATATATCTTTTTTTTTTTTTTTTTAAATAACATTGCTTTATCTAGAATTTAAAGAATTTTCTCAGACATTTTCTAAGGAAAATGAGCCAGGAAACACTAAGCACACAGGAAATTAAAGCACAATGAATCAGCAGAATATCAGATTTCAGAAATACTTCTCTAAAGATCCAAAATATTGGTATTTTCAACCTAAGAATATAAAGAAATATATATTTGACTTACTGTCTGATTTTCAAGAATGTTGGAATTATGTGTAGGAATGCTAGATGTAACAAAATTTGATAATTTAATATGAATAAATAGAAAATCTCAGCAGAGAAATGGAAACTATAAATTTAATCAAAATGGAAATTCTAGCACTGAAAAAGACAACATCAAAAATAAAAATTCACTAGCGTTATTAACAATAGATTGGAGATGACAAAAGAAAGAATTAGTTAACCTGAAAATATGAATAGAAATTCTATAACATGAGTTAATTATGGAAAAAAATTGAAGAGATTCTCAATGCCTTGCAGGACTATATTTAGTATGGTCACCTAAGAAGTAGAAGGGAATGAAGATGAGGCAGAAACATTTAAAAAAATGACAATTTCTCAAATTTAGTGAAAGACAAAAAGTTATAGATTCAAGATCTCAAGCTTCAAACATCATCTGCAGGATGAAAAATGGATGGTAGATTTGTAAGCAAGGGGAAATGAGGGAAAAATAAGATGTGGAAAATATGCAGGTGATTTAAACACACCTTGACAGTATAGTAGTATAGTGGGGGCACGGGGATTAAAGCACTTGGCTGCTAATTGGAAGGTTGGTGGTACAAACCCACCACCATTCTGTGGGAGAAAGATGTGGCAGTCTGCTTCCATAAAGACTTACAGCCTTGGAAACCCTGTAGGGCAGTTCTTCTTGGAATCATCTCAACAGGAGGGAGTTTGACAGTATACAATAAAATAATGTCCTCAGGTATCAAAAGAAGTTAGAATAAAATGAGGTGATGACAATGCTTTTTAAGTGTGTAAGGGGTAAATATGGTTAAAGTTCTATATGGGAAAAGGAAAAAGGTAGTGTTTACCTTCAAATGATAACTAATGTACTTTGTAATTATGGAAATAATAGAAATACAGTGAATAACATCATAGTAGTAGAGGAGGTAAATAGAATGATATAAAAAAATCCACCCAGAATTCTATACTCAGATAACGTATCATACAAATATAAAGTGTAAGTATTTTCAGATATGAGAACATATTAAAATAATTGTTCCCAACTCACTCTTTTTCCAGAAAATATTTGGAAAAAAATAAGTAGGGTGTCTGTCATGTGGGATCTATGAAACAAGGTTGGAAAAAGCAAAATTTCCAGGACTGATGCTGAGGGAATTTCCCAAAATGAGAGCTATAGCAGGCCCAGAGAATAACTGATTGAGACTGAAGCAAAATGATAGTGGATATCCAAGATAAAAAGGAATGTCATCAGGATAAGAGTCAAGCAATAGAATTATCTGAGCATTTGAAAATATTGAGAGAATATTTACATTTCTTGCAGATATCTGGGGATGAGTTAGTGATTCATAGAAAACTAAGCAAATAAAAAATTAGGCAGTAATTAACTCCATGGAGAACAAAGAACTGTACAAAACATGAAATACATGCATTGTCATTACATTGCTTATTTGTGGATAGTATTTTCGTATATAATAAAAATACCTGCTTCTTTTTCTAAAAGAAAAAAAAAAAAGAGTTATGATTTAAGTCTATCAAGAAGATGGCAATGGAAAGTGTAAAAGAGGTAAATCCTCATCTTCCCTAATAAGAAGTCAATATATAAAGCCTGCAACCAACAACAGTCAAGAAATAGTTGTATAATTATTTAGAAATACAGAGGCACACAAGGGAAGAGAGACCTAAAGAGTTAAGAGAGTTTGCTTCTGGCATTAAAATCATGGTGGTAGGTATAGGTAAGGAAACAACAAAAAAACAACAACAAAAAACAACCCACTGCCATCCAGTTGATTTTGACTCATAGTGACCCCGTTTGGGTTTCTGAGGTGGTAAGTCTGTAATGAAGTAGA
The DNA here is from genome assembly GCF_000298275.1 of Orycteropus afer afer. Classification (NCBI taxonomy): domain Eukaryota; kingdom Metazoa; phylum Chordata; class Mammalia; order Tubulidentata; family Orycteropodidae; genus Orycteropus; species Orycteropus afer. The sequence continues at coordinate 25,239,803 of NW_006921594.1, forward strand.
TTGCCAGTCTTCCTTCTGCGGTGTAGCTGGTGGGTTTGAACTGCCAACCCTCTGGTTAGCAGTCAAATGCTTAAGCTGTACGCCACCAGAGCTCCCTGTTTTGCATTAAATCATTGTAAAATGTTTGAGTTTTTAAACCATGAACATGTATTAATACCAATTTTTACAAAAGCAAATTTAAAGATTCAGAAATAGAATTCGCACTTCAAGCCTCCATGCTAGTAATTGACAAAACATAATTATTGTCCAAACCTTTCTCTGCACCTGTATCTTACTGCTCTTTTAAAATCCCTATTAGATATTTCATAGTATTTCTAAGTTAGCTCCTTTTCCCAGCCTGCATCCTCCTCCTCCATGCAGAAAGTGACACCATTATTTAACTAGTCACCTAAGTCAGAAAAATGAACATCACAGCATATAATTAGATTCCTATCAATTCTACGCGTTACAATATCTAGAATCAGTTTCTGTTTCTCCATATCCACTTATCATCTATGAACTCTGGTATTATTCAGTTTCTTACTATTCTATGTGCCATCTACTCTCTTGTCTTTAGTTCTAATCAAATACCAGTTCTTATGCATAGACCACTTTTCTGTCTTTCCCTTTTTGTGATTTGCTACACCACTGGCTATTCCAAAAAATTCCTTGATATATTGGTTCATTACTTAACTTGACCTAGGTTTTATAATTGTGTCTATCATAAGGATTGGGACATAGCAGATGTATAATTCTGTTTAAAGAATGAATGGATTGAATGAATATTGCTAAATTTCAAGAAAATAGGCCTGATTATTCCACCATTGAATAGGAGTCATTTCTAGATTACTGAAGTTTAAGAAAGAAAAAATTCCATATTTGTTCCACCTAAATTATATGCTGCCCAGATATTTTAAAATTATTTTTATGGAGAAGTCCAAATATTCTAGCTATCATTTGCAAATTCAAACACTATGGATTTTACATGAAATAGGAAACTACCTGTCAATGTAGGTATTTTCTGACACAGAGATACTGTGAAAGAAAGATCCCTCTACTTAAAAGAAGTATCTTCTGTTTGGCAGGAAGCCCTGGTGGCACAGTGGATAAAGCACTTTGCTCCTAACCAAAAGGTTGGTCATTCCAACCTACTAGGTAGCATAGTGGCTAAGGCACTTCACTGCTAACCAGAAGGCTGGCGGTTCAAACCCACCAG
>NW_006921594.1:25241357-25242495 GCF_000298275.1 Orycteropus afer afer
GTCCTATAGTGTCACTGTGAGTTGTAATCAACATAACAGCAGTGGGTTTGGTTTGGGTTTGGATTTTGGTTTCTTCTTTTTGGGAAAGTTATACTCAATGGAAGAACGTTGTCTGCTTAAAACACATCAATCAGAAATTTAGCCAGTCCTTTTCCCCCTTTCCTCCCTTAGTTGAGTGACAGTCAGTTTGCTAGGAAAGACCTCAATCCTTGCTCTAGTAAGATGTCAGAAGGATGCATATTCATCTAAGACTGCTAGGGACAGGGTGAACTTGGATGGGTGTATTTCACTGCATTTATTTTTAGTTAATTTTTTTTTTCTCACATTAGTATATTATCTTGACAGCTGAAGGGGTAAACAATCACAGGAGGTGGCTGAGTGGAAAAATTCCAGTAAAGCTAAGTTCAAGAAGAATTTAAAATGAAAGGACTGTTGTTCGAGCAGCACAATTATCTTTGTCATCTCCTTCAGCTTTTGAGTAGGGGAAGTTTCCAGTAGCTAAACACACAATTGGAATGAATCTGTTTTTATATTTCTTCATATGTACTTCGTAGGAGGTGGCAATGTGAATACAATTTTGCTGTTGTGTAACTTCCCCATTTCATTTTTTTGCCTCTAAATGTGATTTGGTAAAGAAAATTGCACTGGGAAACAGAATTCATGCATTATATTTGGGCTCATCCCTTATTTTGTCTTACCCACTCCAAAACCAACCCATCTGCTGTTGAGTGGATTCCAACTCATAATGATCCTGTAAGATGGAGTGAAACTGCCCCATAGTGTTTCCAAGGCTATAAATGTTCACAGAAGCAGACTGCTTCATCTTTCTCCTGTGAAGTGGCTGGTGGGTTTGAACTTTGACCTTTTGGTTAGCAGCTGAATGCTTTAATCACTGCACCACCAGAGCTCCACTTTGTGTCTTAGGCTGGGTTTTCTAAAGGAACAAAACCAGTGAAGCGTATATATAAATATATGTTGTTGTTGTTGTTGTTTGCCATTGAGTCAGACTGACTCATAGCGACGCCTCCCTGGGTTTCTGAGGCAGTATCACTACGGAAATAGATTGCCCAACCTTCCTTCTGAGGAGTGGCTGGTGGGTTTGAACCGCCAGCCTTCTGGTTAGCAGTCAAGTGCCTTA
>NW_006921594.1:25247365-25282603 GCF_000298275.1 Orycteropus afer afer
AAAAAAAAAGAAAAGAAAATTGTTACTCAGTTGTGGAGCCTGTTAAGTCCTAAATCTATGGGTTAAGCATCAGGCTGCAGGCTTCTCTTGAATCATATGGTACAGGGGCTGAAGAACCCAAAATCAGCAGGTCAAGCAGAAGGCTCCTGCCTCGTGGGGTTGTAGGAGATAGAAAATCCTAAAGTCCTCAGGTCAGGCAACAGTCTGTGCCTCACAAGAAATGGAGATCAGAGGACGATGAGTTGTATGCAAGACTGAAAGAGTGTGAGCTTTGCTAAAATATCCATATATATTGGATGCAAGCCATACCCCCCAAGGAAACTGCTCTTTCAGCTGCTACATAAGATCACAAAATGGAGGATGATTACATATTTGCCAAAGTACTGAGAATCATGACCTAGCCAAGTTGACATTAGAACCTTAACCATCACAGTCAACCATGTATAAACTTGGTCACTGAACAAATCTTAATCCATACATAATTTCTAAATAAAGACAATTACAAAGCCATACTGTGCCTAACATGACACAACTAACATGCACAACCAAAAATTCACTAGCCTCACTGACATACTATATTTTATAATAAGTATTAGAATAACAGAGGGAAGAAAATAAAGATATTTGATATCATCTGTCAGTTTGTCATACTGTGGTATCTTCCACATTCCAGTGATGCTAGAAGCTATACCACTGGTATTTCAATTACCAGTCAGGTCCCCCATTTTGGACAGGTTTCAGCAGAGCTTCCAGACTAAGAGTAGGACAAAGAAAGCGGCAATTTACTTCTGAAAAAATTGACCACTGAAAGCCTAATGAATAGAAGGGAAACATTGTCTGATACAATGCTTGAAGAAAAGTTACTCACTTGGAAGGCAACTAGGCAAGATCTGTCCCCTTAAAGTAGAGTCAACCTCAATAACATGGATGGAATAATGTTGGGGGACCTTCATTTGCTGATGTGGCATGACTCAAAATGAGAAGAAACAGCTGTAAACATCCATTTATAATCAGAACATGAATATAAGAAGTACGAATCTAGGAAAATTGGAAATTGTAAAAAAATGTAATACATAAAGATCAATATCCTAGGCATTAGTGAGCTGAAATAACTGGTATTGGCCATTTTGAATTGGATAATCATATAATCTACTATGCCAGAATAATGAATTGAAGATGTATGGTGTCACATTCATAGTCAAAAAGAACATTTCAAGACCTATTCTAAACTGCAGTGTGTCTGTGATAGGATAATATGCAAATGTCAACAACAACAACAAAAACACAGTTAATATGACTATTATTCAAATTTATGCACCTACTACTAAAGCTAAAGATGAAGAACTTTAAGAGTTTTACCAACTTCTTCAGTCTGATATTGACCAAACATGCAATCCAGATGCATTGATAATTACTAGTGATTGGAATGTGAAAGTTGGAAACAAACCAAAAGATTGGTAGTTGGAAAATACAGCCTTGGTGAAAGAAATGATGCTGGAGACCACATGATAGAATTCTGCAAAACCAATGACTTATTCACTGTAAACACACTTCTCCAACAATATAAATGACATCTATACATGTACCCCACCAGATGGAATACACAGGAATCAAGTGAACTATATGGAAAGAAGTGATGGAGAAGCTCAATATCATCAGTTAAAACAAGGCCAGGGGCTGATTGTGCAATAGTCTATCAATTACTCAGATGCAAGCTCAAATTGAAGCTGAAGAAAATTAAAAGAAGTCCACAACAGCCAAAGTACAGACTTCAGCATATTCCATCTTAATTTAGAGATCATCTTAAGAATACATTTGACACATTCAACTCTGATGAGTGAAGAAAAGATGAATTGTAGGATGGTATCAAAGACATCATACATGAAGAAAGCAAAAAATCATTAAAAAAAAACAAGAGAGAAAGAAAAGACCAAAATGGCCATCAGAAGAGACTCTGAAACTTGTTCTTGAACATGGAGTAGCTAAAGTGAATGGAAAAATGAAGTAAAAAGGTTGAAAAGAAAATCTTCTGGATGGCTCCAGAAGACAAAATAAAGTATTATAATGAAATGTGCAAAGAACTAGAGTTAGAAAACCAAAAAGGAAGAACATGCTTAGCATTTCTCAAGCTGACAGAACTGAAAAAAAATTCCAGTCTTGAATAGCAATTCTATGCACAAAATATTGAATGACATACAAAGCATCAAAGGACAATGGAAGGAATACACAGAGCCACTGTACCAAAAAGAACTGGTGAACATTCAACCATTTCAAGAGGTAGCATATGATCAAGAACTAATGATATTGAAGGAAGAAGTCCAAGCTGTATTGAAGCCATTGGAGAAAAACAATGCTTCAGGAGTTGATGAAATATCAGTTGACATATTTCAACAAACAGATGCTACACTGGAAATGCTTCTATGCCAAGAAATTTGCAAGACTGGTACCACTCCAAGTGACTGGAAGAGATGCGTATTTGTGCTCATCCCAAAGAAAGTTTATCCATCAGAATGTGGAAATTATTGAATAATATAATTATATCACATACAAGTAAATTCTTGCTGAAAATAATTCAAAAATAGGAATTTTGACAGGAAACTGCCAGAAATTAGAACTGGATTCAAAAGAGTATGTGGAATGAGGAATATCATTTGTAATATGAGAAGGATCTTGGCTAAAAGCAAAGAATACCAGAAAAAATGTTTTATCGACAAAGCAAAGGCATTTAATAGTGTGAATCATAACCAGTATGGATAACATTGTGAAGAATGAGGATTCCAGAATGCTTAATCATGCTCATGAAGAACCTGTACATAGACCAAGAGGCAGTTATTTGAACAGAATAAGGAGATATTGCATGGTTTAAAATCAGTAAAGGGGTGTGTCAGGGTTGTATCCTTTCACTATACTTATTCAATCTGTATGCTAAGCAAATAATCCATGAAGCTGGACTATGTGAAGAAGAGTATGGTGTCAAGAATGGAGAAAGACTCATTAACCACCTGTGATATGAAGATGACACAACCTTGCTTGTTGAAAGCAGAGAACTAGAAGCACTTACTGATGAAGATCAAAGTCTACAGCTTTCATAATGGATTACATTTCAACATAAACAAAACAAAAATGGTTACAACTGGACCAATTAGTAACATCATGATAAATGAAGAAAAGACTGAAGTTGTCAAAGATTTCACTTTACTTGTATTCATAATCAACATCCGTGCAAGCAGTGGCTGCAACAATGGGCTCAAGCATAGCAATGATTGTGAGGATGGTGCAGGACTGGGCAGTGTTTTGTTCTATTGCACATAAGGTTGCTGTGAGTTGGAACTAACTCGATGGCACTGAACAACAGCAACAACATACCTACCTACATACATACACATACACATACAACAAAAAAAGGAAAAAAATACTCAAAACAATTATAGTATTCCATTCTGTAATTGGTCACACAGTTGTAGCCTATATTTGGAACTCCTTTCTTCCACTACCCACTCTGAATTCCCTTTGCCCTCAACAAGTTGTTCAGGTGGTTTTGGTTCTTTCTTTGGTGGACTAACTGGATCTTTCATTCCTAAAGTGTCTGGACCATCAATGGTCATGTCAGAATTGAGTTGCTGTAGTTTTCCAAGTCTTTCACAGAGCATAGTACTACTAAGAGACATCCTAAGGGAGCTCTCTTGTATTCCAAACATACTCTCCTTTGCCTCTGTATTAATCCATCTAGTTGAGGGTCTTCCCCTCTTTCACTGACCCTCCAATTTACCAAGCATGATATCCTTCAGTGTCTATCCCAGGAAGAATAAAATGCTGCCCTTCTTATTATGGAAGTGGCTCAATGTAATCAACCTGCCACGAGGTTGCTGGCTGATCACCTCAAGGAATGGTGCCATATTGCAGACTCAGTATTGGTCTCTGCTACTGGCAGACTGGGCTCTCTGCAGTCGTTTTAGCCTAGGTCAGCACTGGTGAGTAGAAATCTATGTTTCTGTGCCCAATCATAATCCCCCACCCCCACCCCCTCAACAATGGCCATAAGCCCACTGGGCAAGACAAAAGTGGCTGGGGAAAGATGCTGACTAATACTTTGGACTTGGAGTTGATTTAAGATTTTTGGGATGATAAGATGCAGTGAATGTGATTTTCATGTGGTAAGGACTTGAGTTTTTTTTTGGGCCAACATGTGGAATGTTATGTATTGAATTATGTCCCTTCAAAATACATGTTGTAAATCTTAATTTCTACTCCTGTCGTTATAATTCCAATTTGGAATGGGCCATCTTTGTTATGCTAATGAAGCAAGATTAGATAGGGTGTGTCTTGAGTCAATCTGTTTTGAGATATAAAAGAGATTAAAGGGGTAAGCAAAATAAGCCAAGATGGAGAAGGAGAGATGTCAAGCCACAAGAAGATGGCCTAGGATCTGAAGTTCAAAGATGAGGACCTTCCTCCAGATCTAACAGAGAGAGACTGTCTTCCCCTAGAGTCTTGAATTCAGACATCTAGCCCCCTAAATTGTGAGAATATAAATTTCCACTTATTAAAGCCACTCATTTATGGTATTTCTGTTTTAGTAACACTAAGTAATTAAGATACTTTGTGATCTTGAAAAAATTATTTCTACAATTTAAAGCTAATTTCACTTTCTACAAAGTGAGATTAAAATGTGTCTTACCAAACACAGATGTTTCTTTTTTTTTTTAAAAAAAAAAACTAATTAATTTGTATGAAAGGGAACTGTAACAGTAAAAATGCTTTATAAGTGTAATGTATTGTTTCTTATATATGCATATGTTATGTTTATAATTGAAATATCTAAGCATAAGCTAATTAGAGACATATATAATACTAAAACAATATTTATTGTTTATATGGCTGGCTCATGGTACATACTTAATAGAGAATCTTGAAACTATAGGGAAAATTCTCTCTAGAGTAGGCTAGAGTAATGCTATGAAAGGATTTGATTACTACAATGAGGTTGGGACATGATTTACTTGACAAAAAGGAACATGGGACATATTTCATCCATTCTTTTATTTATTCATGTCTCTTTATTCATGTCTATTAATTCCTTAAGGAGCTCTGGTAGCATAATGCCTAAGGCACTTGACTGCTAACCAGAAGGCTGATGGTTCAAACCCACCAGCCATTCCTCGAAAGAAAGCTTGGGCAATCTACTGCCATAGTGATATCCCCTTGGAAACCCAAGAAGGGATTGCTATGAATCAGGTCCGACTCGATGGCACATAACAACAGCAACAACACTAATTCTTTTAAGGAGCTCTGGTGGTACAGTGGTTAAAGCAATTGGCTACTTAGCAAATGGTCAGAGGTTCAAATCCACTAGCTGCTACAGGAGAAAAATGTGTCAGTCTGCTTCCATAATGAATCCTCAAATAAACCCATTGCCATTGAGTCAATTTCAACTCATGAACTCTATAGGACAGAGTAGAACTGTCCCATAGTTTTTCCAAAGCTGTAATCTTTACAGAAGGAAACTGCCTCATCTTTCTGCTACAGAGTGGCTGGTGAGTTCAAACCACTTTCATAGTATTACTCTAACCTACTCTAAAGAAGAATTTTCCCTGTATTTTCAAGATTCTCTATTAAGTATGTACCATGAGCAAGCCATATAAACAATAAATATTGTTTTAGTACTATATATGTCTCTAATTAGCAGGCAAGTGCTTGACCACTGTGCCACAAGCCCTTTGCAACCTTATGGGGGAGTTTTACTCTGTCCTAACGGGTCACTATGAGTTGGAATTGACTCCTTGGTAATAGGTTTTTGGTTTCTTAGTTGTTTACTGTATTTGGCTACTGCTAAGTAACTAGTAGGAGCTCTGGTAGCATAGTGCCTAAAGCACTTGACTGCTAACCAGAAAGCTGGCAGTTTAAACCCACCAGCCACTCCTCAGAAGGAAGATGGGGCAATCTACTTCTGTAGTGATACTGCCTCGGAAACCCAAGGAGGGATCGCTATGAGTCGGGTCCGACTCAATGGCACATAACAACAACAACAACAACAAGTAACTAGTACTGGGTTAGGTGTTGAGAAGAAAGCGATAAGCATCATTCAGCCTCTGTCACATAGCTATTTACAAACTAGGGATGAAATAGAAATATAAAACTTTGTAATACAGCAATCTGTCCATGCCATAGTGTTATGAAATCACAAAAAATGAGGTAACTAACTTTGTATGAGGGAAGAGTGGGTCCAAAATGCCAGAACCTGAATCTAGAATGTGAAGGATGAGCAAAGAGAGGAGGTAAGGTAAGAAGAAGAAATTATAAGTGCAAAGGTAAAGGAGCATAAAGGAACATAGTTATATTTGAGTTTGAAGACCAAGTTGGTCTATAAAGATTAGGATACAAGGTAAACAGAAGCTGATGATTGCAATAGAAAGGCAGGTAGATCAAGAAATCTGCTTACCATGCTAAGAAATTTGAATTTTGTTCCACAGGTAATGGATTGTTGCACGAATCATTTCTTTTAAAAGGATCAGCACAAGGTTCCTATGAGGTGGAGGTTAAAGATGTCCCAAATGTCCAACTTTTCCAAACTGCTGTAGCACTCCATCATATCAACTACTCTTCCTTCCCTCAGTACTCTCCCTTCCATTATGGCTCCATAATTTCCTGTGATGTCTCACTGAACTCATGAACCACCAAGGAAATGGCTTGTGCAGTAGTAGAGGCTGGTAAGTCCCAAATCTGGGGTCAAGTTTCAGTCTGGAGGCTTCTTCTGACTCATGGTTGCAGGGGCTGACTAACCAAATTGGCATTCTGGCTCACAAGATTGCAGAAGCAGGAAAAACAGGTCAGAAGATAAACTGCTGACTCTCATTCCAATAACCAGAAATCAGAGATCCCAGTGCGGATCAAAGAAGATGGGAGGGAGAGGAAGACTTTTCGGGGATTGGTTCATAACTACAGGTTGTATATAAGTCAGCCATTTGTACCCTTGGAACTGCTTATACCCTGACATAATTTTGCAAATATTACTAACCAGTGAATTAATGACATTTATCAATAGAGTCTAACATTTTAATGGTGTGAGTTTTATTTCAGTACTGCCTACAGGACCATGACCTAAAGACATTTGTGAAAAACACAGGCACAGAGTTCCCCTTCCTTTTACCACTTTCTTCTTCTCACCTTCAACCACTTTTTAAGCTCTTTCACCAGCACCCACAGATTCAACTATCAACTTTATTAAATGTTGATAGCTTTAACATCTGCCCATCCCTCATGGGTCAAGATTGACTCAATACATGATAACAGGTTTCTTTTTTCCTTGCTCCACGATCCTTCATCAAAACTCTTGAGGCTATATGTGCTTCAGAATTCAGAAGATTTCAACTGGAGGACAAGTTATATATACATGCCATATTATGTTATATCCCCATGGGGTCTGGTTTATCACCCCATATTCAAACTCCTTAATATATCCCAAGCACAATGGATAAAGATTCACACTAAGTAAGACTGAAAAATATAACTAGCCTCATATCAGTTCAGGTGGGTTTTGTGATTTAATAGAAGAAGGGGAAAAAAAAAAGGAATAGTCTTATCATTTGATCTATGATTTTTAAATATTAGCTCAAAGATATTTCTGTCATCTTGATTTCATCTTGGTTTTGAAGAACAAAAAAGTTATGTTCTCATGTATTCTAATCACTTAACATATTTTATGTAATGGGTTCTCCAGAATATTCTTACCTTCCTGTCACTAATATTTCTCTTTTCTCATGTCACTAAGTAATTTTTAGAAACAAAGTACACAATATAAATGTACATTATTTAAGAACAAAAATCATTAAATTGTTCATCTTTAATTCTTGGTAAAATACTTCCTTTTATAATTTTGATTTATTGGCTTATCTGTAACATTCCATATGACTATTTCATCACTAATTTAATACATTTGTATATATACCTACTAACAGTTAGTTAAAAACTTTTAAGATTATGTATCTTGTCTTGACCAAAAAAACCTTTGTCCTTTAGATACAATTTATTGCTTTCATTTCTTCTTTATATTTTGAAAACATTTATTATTTTTTCTTTTTAAATATTCTTTAATTCTTTTATCACTGATGTGACAGTTGATCTTGCTCTTTGTAAGCCTTATGTATTAATGTCCCATTTGATTAATTTTGTATTATTTAAAATATTACTAAACATATTTAGTAATATATTTGGATTTTACTGACATTTTAAGTACTAGGATTTTCTGAAGTTATTTATGTTAATTTATTTAAAATCTTGATACAGACTTCTTTTCATCATATAGACAGATAGATGGGCTTCCAGAAATGTATTTTGTTGCTGTTCGTTGTGCAATAGAATCCACCAAAATCCAATACCCTTACTTACTTCCTCACTCATATATAGAAATAATCATTAATTAAATTTACCATGCATAACAATGGAGTGGCTTTATTTTAAGGCTGAGACCTGGACAGGTAGGGAAATGAGCAGAGCTGTTAGGAACAACTAAGGAAGATGAACTTGTCTGTCAGTTTGTCATCCTGTGGTTGCTTGTTTGTTGTTATGAGGCTGGAGGCTATGCTACCAGTGTTGCAAAATGCTGGTAGGGTTACTCACCATGGACAGGTTTCAGCAGAGCTTCCAGACTAAGAAAAACTCATAAAAAGGAAAAGGTCATCCATTTCTCAAAGAATTGGCCAGTGAAAACCTTATGAATAGCAGTGAAATACTGTCTGATATATTACTGGAAAACTTTATGAATAGCTCTGAAACATTGTCTGATATAGTGCCGGAAGATGAGCCCCTCAGGTTGGAAGGCACTCAAAATATGATTGGGGAAGAGCTGACTCCTCAGAGTAATGACGACCATAGTGATATGGATGGAGTAAAGCTTTCAGGACCTCCACTGGCTGATGAGGCATGACACAAAATGAGTAGAACAGCTGCAAACATCCATTAATGATTGGAACATGGAATGTACGAAGTAGGAATCTAGGAATACTGGAAGTTGTAAAAAATGAAATGGAATGCATAAAGATCTATATCCTAAGCATTCATTAATGAGCTGAAATGGACTGATTTTGGCCATTTTGAATCAGACAGCCATATGATCTACTATGCTGGGAATGACACATTGAAGAAGAATGGGTTGGCATTCATCATCACAAAGACTGTTTCAAGATCTGTCTTGAAGTACAATGCTGTCAGTGATATGATAATATCCATACATCTACAAAGAAGACCAGTTAATGCTATGTTATTTAAATCTATGGACCAACTACCAAAGCTAAAGAGATTTCTACCAACTTGTTGTTGTTGTTGTTGTTATTTGCCGTCGAGTCGGCCCCGACTCATAGTGACCCCTCTTGGGTTTCCGAGGCAGTATCACTACGGAAGTAGGATTGCCCAACCTTCCTTCCGGGGAGTGGCTGGTGGGTTTGAACCGCCAGCCTTCTGGTTAGCAGTCAAGTGCCTTAGGCACTATGCTACCAGAGCTCCCTCTACCAACTTACGCAGTGTGAAATTGACCGAACATGCAATCAAAATGGGTTGATTATCACTAGTGATTAGAATGCAAAAGTTGGAAACAAAGAAGGGTTACTGGTAGTTGGAAAATATGGCCTTGGTTGTAGAAATAAAGCTGGACATCGCATGATAGAATTTTGCAAGACCAATAACTTATTCATTGCAAAACACCTTTTTCCACAACATAAGTGATGACTATACACATGGACTTCACCAGATGGAATACACAGGAATCAGACAGACTACATCTGTGGAAAGAGGCAATAGAGAAGTTCATTATCTTCAGCCAAAACAAGGCCAGGAGCTGACTGTGGAACAGACCATCAACTGTTCATATACAAGTTCAAGCTGAAGTTGAACACACTTAAACAAGTCTATGAGAGCCAAAATATGATCTTGATTATATCCCTTCTGAATTTAGAGACCATCTAAAAATTAGATTTGATGCATTGAACACCAGTGACCAAAAACCAGAGGAATTGTCGGATGACATCAAGAACAGCATCCATGAAGAAAGTAAGAGGTCGTGAAAAGGACAAGAAAGGAAGAACAGACCAAAATGGACATCAGAAGACACTATAAAACTTGCCCTTGAGTGGAAAGTAGCTAAAGTAAATGTAAGAAATGACAAGATAAAAGACCTTAACAGAAGATTTCAAAGAACAGCTTGAGAAAACAAAGCCAATTATTAAAATGAAATGGAGAAGAAAACCAAAAGGGAAGAACATGCTCAGCATTTCTAAAGCTGAAAGAACTGAAGAGGTAATTTAAGCCTCAAGTTGCAATACTGAAAGATTCTATGGGCATAATATTGAATAACACAGGAAACATCAAAAGAAGATGGAAGGAATACCCAGAGTCACAGTACCAAAAAAGAACTGGTCATTATTCATCCATTTCAGGAGGTGGCATATGGTCAAGAACCAATGGTATTGAAGGAAGAAGTCAAGGCTGCACGGAAAGAATTGGCAAAGAACAAGGCTCCAGGAATTGACTCATTGAGATATGTCAACAAATGGATGCTCTGCTTGAGGCACTTGCTCAACTATACGAAGAGATTTGAAAGACAGCTACCTGGACAACTGACTGGAAGAGATCCATATTTGTACCCATTCCAAAGAAAGGTGATCCACAGAATGTGGAAATTATCAAACAATATCATTAATATTATATGCAAGGAAAATCTTACTGACAATGGTTGCAGCAGTATATTGACCACTTCCGGAAATGCAAGCTGGATTCAGAAGAGGATGTGGAATGAGACATATCATTGCTGATGTCAGATGGATCTTAGCTGAAAGCAAAGAATACCAGAAAGATGTTTACTTATGTTTTATTGAGTATACAAAAGTATTTGATTGTGTGGATCATAACAAATTATGGGTAACATTGAGAAGAATGGAAATTCCAGAACACTTGATTATACTCATGAGGAACCTGTACATAGATCAGGAGGGCTGGTATTTGAACAGAACAAGGGGATACTCCGTGGTTTAAAATCAGGAAAGGAATGTGTCAGGGTTGTATCTTTTCTCCATACATATTCAATCTGTGTGCTGAGCAAATAATGCAAGAAGCTGGACTATATGAAGAAGAATGTGGCATCAGGACTGATGAGAAGACTCATTAACAATCTGTGATATGCAGACGACACAACTGCTTGCTGACAGTGAGGATGACTTGAAGCACTTACTGATGAAGATTAAAGACTACAGTCTGCAGTATGTATTGCACCTCAATATAAAGAAAACAAAAATCCTCACAACTGATCCAATAAACAGCTTCATGATGAATGGAGGAGAAAAGACTGAAGTTGTCAAGGATTTCATATTGCTTTGTTCTACAATCAACACCAATGGAAGCAGCAGTCAAGACATTGGACGATTGATTGGGCAGATCTGCTGCAAAAGACCTCTTTAAAGTGCTGATGAGCAAAGACGTCTCCTTGAAGACTAAGGTGTGCCTAATCAAGCCATGGTATTTTCAATAGTCTCTTATGCATGTGAGAGCTGGACAATGAATAAGGAAGATCAATGAAGAGTTGATGTTTTTGAGTTGTGGTGTTGGAGAAGAATGCTAAGAGTACCATATACTGCTAAAAGGGCTAACAGATCTGTCCTGGAAGAAGTGCAGCCGGAACGCTCCTTGTAAGTAAGAATGGCCAGATTTTGTCTCACCTACTTTGGTCATGTTGTCAGAAGGGACCATTCCCTGGAGAAGGATATCATGCTTGGTAAAGTGAAGGGTCAACGAAAAAGGGGAAGGCCCTCAACAAGATGGATTGACACAGTGGCTGCAATGATGAGTTCAGGTATAGCAAGGATCATGAGGCTGGCACAGGACCGGGCAGTGGTTCGTTCTGCTGTGCATAGAGTGGCTGTAAGTCAGAGATGACTTGACAGCATCTAACAACAACAACATGTATAGAAAGTATTGTTTAAAAGATTAAAAGAAAATAAAATTTCCCCTGTAACTAAAAGTATAAAGAGCAGATATAAACTTTCTTTGAAGGTTTATAATAGGGTTTGGCAAATTCTCTGTAAGGTCTGATAATAAATAGTTTAGAGTTTGTGGACCAAGAGGCAAAATCAAGGATATTATTTAGTTTCATATATAATAAGAGACAAATTCTACAAATTTTTATTAACAAAACTCAAAATATAATAACAATTGACTATAATATTTTTGTAATACTGGTCTTTTAATGAGGAGAATGAAATGTACTTAATTAGTATTCAAAGTTAGTGGTCCCTACCATTAAATCGATTGCAAATATTCATCTATGAAAAACATTCTCAATTTGAAGGGCATAAAAAACAGACAGCAGGCCAGATATGGACTATGAACTGTAGTTTGCCAACCCCTTATTTAAATGATACTTCAACAAATTTCAATATTTTGAAAAAGATTAAAATGTTGATGGAAAAGCTTTAATTACAAGTACATGATTTAATAAATGATAACATTAATGAAATCCAATATTATCAGTTGTAGATATGTCTGGAAATTGTGGTCCCTATGTTGTGCCTTTTTTATGTGCTTTATGCTTGATTATCTTCACTGTAAGACAGAGAATGCTAGTCAAATGAAAGAGGGATTGTTTCCAGATAAATTGAGATAATATTAATAGTTTTCATGTGAGAGTAGTAACTGTGCTTTTCACTGTTTTAAAATATGTTTTCTTTGCCATTCCACAGGCAAAAAAAAAAAAAAAGTAAACAATTAACTAAATTTTCCAAAAGGATAGGAAGGTAGATACAGAGAGACTTCCCATGAGGAACAGATGCTGACCACTTCATGTATTCCATCCATGTAATGAGTTTCAAAGAAGCTTGGCCTCACAGTTCTCTTATCAGTCATATTTGGGGATATGATTACTGCATAAATATTCAACTCCAGTTTAGATGTAAAAATCAAGTATCTTTCCATTCTCAGTAATTTAAGGAATAATACTAATTCGGTAGCTGAAGAGACTCAGGGTTAAGCACCTCCTTTGTTCCTGTTCTGCTGCCAGAGCTATTAGCCTGACTCCATAACTATTACTGTGACTTTTTATCCTTGACTAGAGACTTGGTATTTCCTAGACAGATGGTACTGAAGAAAAGAGTATAAGCTGCACTGAAGGAATTGGTGAAAAGCTGTCCAGGAATTGACAGACTATCCACTGAGATGTTTCAACAAAGCAGATGCAATGCTGGAAGCCCTCACATGTTTATGCCAAGAAATTTGGAAGATCTGGCCAACTGACTGGAAGAGATCCATATTTATGCCCACTCCAAAGAAAGGTGATCCAACAGAATGCAGAAATTATCAAATTATCATTAATATGACATCAAGTAAAATTTTGCTGAAAATAACTAAAAAAAAAAAAAAATTGCAGCAGTACATTGACAGGAAATGGCAAGGAATTCAAGCCAGTTTCAGAAGAGAATGTGGAATGGAGGGTATCATTGCTGATGTCAGATGGATCTTGGCTGAAAGCAAAGAATAACAAAGAGTCAATTGCCTGTGTTTTTTTGACTATGCAAAGGCATTCAACTGTGTGGATCATTACAAATTATGGATAACATTGTGAAGAATGGGAATTCCAGAACACCTAACTGTTCTCATGAGGAACCTGTACACAGAACCAAGGGGCTGTTGTTCAAACAGAATAAGGGAATACTTGATGGTTTAAAATCAGTAAAAGTGTGCGCAGTGTTGTATTTTTTCACCATTCTTATTCAGTCTGCATGCTGCACAAATAATCCAAGAAGCTGGACTATATGAAGAAGAACATGACATCAGGATTGAAGGAAGACTCAATAACAATCTGCAATATGCAGATGACACAACCTTGCTTGTTAAAAGTGGAGGAAACTTGAAGCACTTACTGATGAAGATGAAAGACGACAGCCTTTAGTATGGATTACCCCTCAACATAAAGAAAGCAAAAATTCTCACAACTGGTTGCACAACATCATGATAAATGGAGACAAGGTTGAAACAGTCAAAGATTTCATTTTATTTGGATCCATAATCATGGTCATGGAAGCAGCAGTTAAGAAATCAAATGGTGTGCTGCACTGGGCAAATCTGCTGCAAAAAAACTCTTAAAGATCAAAGATGTCACTTTAAACACTGTTGTTGTTGTTATGTGCCATCGAGTTGGACCCAACTCATAGCAACCCCTCCTTGGGTTTCTGAGGTGGTATCACTATACAAGTAGATTGCCCAACCTTCCTTCCGAGGAGTGGCTGGTGGGTTTGAACCTCCAGCCTTCTGGTTAGCTGTCAAGTGCCTTAGGCACTACGCTACCAGAGCTCCCCTTTGAACACTAAGATGTGCATAACTTAAGTCATGGTATTTTCAACAGTCTTATATACATGTGAAAGCAGGACAATGAATAAGGAAGGCGGCAGAAGAATTGATGCATTTGAATTGTGGTGTTGGCAAATAATATTGAATATACTATGGACTGACAGAAGAACACACAAATCTGTCTTGGAAGAAGTACAGCTGGAATGTTCCTTAGAAGCAAGAATGGCTAGACTTTGCCTCTCATACTTTGGTCATATTATCAGAAGGGATCAGTCCCTGGAGAAAGGATATCATAGTTAGTAAAGTAGAGGGTCAGCAAAAAAGGGGAAGGCCCTCAAAGAGATAGCTTGACCCAGTGGCTGCAATGATGGGCTGAAGCATAGTAAAACTTGTGAGCACTGTTTCACTCTGTTGTACCTAGGGTCACAGTGAGTTGGAGGCAACTCGATGGCACCTAACAAACAGAGACTTGATCTTTACACGTAGGCCTCCAAATCTGAGTCTGATTTCAGTAAATTGGCCAGATTCTCATTTTCTCTCTAGCCAGATTGTTTCCTTAAGGACTGGAGGCTGCATTCCAGTCCCAGCCTTAAATCCTTGGCATTGTTTGTTACCTACTTAGGACTTCTGAATGCTGCATTCCAGTCTGTCTTCTTGAGTCTCTTCAGATTGTCCAACATCAGAGTCTCTGTTTCACGGCTACACTAGTGTTCTGAAAGACGCTTTCTAAATGTGTCTTTCTTCAGGGGCCAATTAATGATCAAGTTTTCTGCATCAAAAAAGGAAGAAAGAATATAGTAAGGTTTCATAATGCTATATCTTTTCATATAAAGTTGCAGCATTACCTGTTATCTGTCATTGTTATTTAACATATCTTGTCTTATTTTTTAGGGGTTAGGTCCTTCCCAAATTGCAAGGTGAATTGCCCTTTAATTTGTGGACTAACACCAACATTAAGTGCTTGCTTTTTATTTTTTAGTTGAAAAAATTAGTTGACAGTCACTTTTGCCTAAAATTTTAAAATTTTACCTCTAATTGTGGTTACATCATCACAGTCCTCCCAGATTCTGGTTGTCTGTGCACTATCATTTGCTGCAACTTCTACTCCTTGGATCTCAAGTTCCATCAACAAGATTGAACTTTTTCTCCTGGCCTGAAGAATACTGTGTCCCCAAGGATGACTGCTTGGTCAGGGGTTATTTTCTATTTTTTTCAATCTAGAAGCCGAGGCCTGCAGTTCTCAAGTGACTTGCCTCAACTGACAGGGTTACATGGTCTATCAGTGCCAAACTGGGGACTAAAATGAATGCTAGCAATTCAGGAAGTGACTACAAATCAGAGTGACTGAATCTATTCATCACGCCCAATTCGGTTGTAGGAAATAGACTTGATGAAATACAATAACTTAATTCCACAGAAACAACTTGCACTATCCATCAAGCAAGCAAGACATCACCTTCGTATTTTTTCCTTCAAAACAATTCCCTCATAGAAACTTTCTAAGTTTTTCTGTTGTCTTCCTGCAAATTTACGTTTACCATAATTTAGTCACTTAAAGTGAATATAAAGTGAATATATTAGGATTTCGTTCACTAGATACTAACAACGTGGATGTGTTTATAAGCATTTTTATTTTTGCTCATTATTCATTTTTTATTAATTATTAGCATGTTAAGTGCAATATTTATCCTTGCAAAAAAGTTTTATTTTTATGAAGGAGGTTTAAAAATGTTAAACCGAGCATATTTTGGAAGAATCTTCCTGTTACATTTTCTCACTTATGCAAATGTATTCCATAACAAGCATCAACTTAGATGTTTATTATGCATGCAGGTCACTATTCAAGAATTGAAAATACCACAGAGATGAATACAAATCTTAGATTAAAAAATGTTTTAAGAAGTGCCGACAATTCTAATTCCCCAAGTACCTCAGTTTAATCATGATCAGCTCTGTAGTGGGAGACTGAAGGACAATTGCAGAGTGTTGTTTATCTGCTTGGAGAGGATTTATTACCTCAGACATCATTTGACATGAAAACAGATGTACTTCTGTCACTGCTTTGACCTCTCTAACAAGATGAACAACTAAGCTGATACATTTATTGATCAGAGCAAAACCCATTCTGCCGGAAATAGGCAATAGATGCACACCAGTGCAAATGAGGATTTAACATCGGTTCCAAGTAGATTGGCCATTAATCTGGAATCTTAACAAAACTAGCTACTTGGCAATGCTACCTTTTTTATTTTGGGTACACAGAAAAGAGAACTTTCTGTATTGTTCACTGGGCAACATTGAACAACTACGTTTTATATATGAAACTTGTAAATCAAATATACTAAACTCAGTCTACATTCTAAGTGTGTCAAGTATTTAAGTGTTTATCACTTTGCAATTTACTTTTTCTTTTCTCTGCTTTTCTTTACAAAGACAACAGGAAGTACTTGTGATATTAGTATGTGCTTTCTGAACAATTGATTCAGATGTCTTTTTTTTACACTCAACATTTCATAGACATTTTGTTTTGTGACACTGGTTACATTCCCCTCATTGTAACAGCTCTCTTCCCACTTCTTCCCTGTGCTTACACTTTCCCTGTGTCTTCTTTCCTATGCTTTCCTGCCTCACTAGCTTTCTTCCTGTACAAATACTGCCCTTCTGATCTCCCACTGTTGACTGTTCTAAGGAGTATGTCTCTCTGGTGTAGCTGTTCAGCTCATGGGCTTGTCTGCTATTAGGCTGGGAATTCAGCTATGGTAGTGAGTTCAATTCTAGGCCCAAAGGGTGACTAGGGGCCATAGTCTCAGGGGTTTCACTAGTCTCTATCAGACTAGTAAGTCTGGTCTTTTTTATGATCTTGAGGTTTGCTCCATATTTTTCTTCCACTTTATCCAGGATCTCCAATTTTGATCCCTTTCTGGGTGGTTGACACTGGTAGCCAGGCACCATCTAGTTCTTCTGGTCTCAGGGTCATATAGGCTAAGGTTCTCATGGTCCATTAGTCCTTTGGACTAATTATTTCTATGGGTCTTTTTTGTTCCTTCACTATTCTTTGCTCCAGATGAGGAGAGACCAACAGTTGTCTCTTAGATGATCATTTGCAAGTTTTTAAGATCCAAGTCACCTCTCATCAAAGTAAGAAGTAGAACAATATTTTTGTACATTGTGTACAAATTGAGCTCGATGTCCCCTGTGACCATTCTCCTCAGCTTGCAGCCCCAGCCACTGACCTCCTCAAAGTGCTTAGTAGTGACTAAGAAGTTATCTAGCCTAACTTTTCCTCTTGTTAGGTTTAAATTCCATAGGGACATTTTATGTTGTGTTGTTGTTAGGTATTGTCGAGTCGGCTCTGACTCACAAGGACCCCACATACAACAGAATGAAACACTGCCTGATCCTGTGCCAGCCTCATATTCCTTGCTAAACCTGAGAGCATCATTGCAGCCACTGTGTCATTCCTTCTCTTTGAGGGCCTTCCCATTTTGCGTTGACCCTCCACTGTACCAAACATGATATCCTTCTCCAGGGAATGGTCCCTTCTGACACCATGAGCAAAGTAGGTGAGACAAAGTCTGGCCATTCTCACTTCCAAGGAGCATTCTGGCTGCACTTCTCCCAGGACAGATTTGTTAGTTCTTCTGGCAGTCCATGATACTTTCAGTGTTCTTTGCCAATGCCATAACTCAAAAGTGTCAGCTCTTCTTTGATCTTCCTTATTCATTGTCCAGCCTTCACATACATATGAAGCTATTGAAAATACCATGGCTTGGTTTAGGCGCACCTTAGTCTTCAAACAGACATCTTTGCTCTTCAGCACTTGAAAGAGGTCTTTTGCAGCATGTCTACCCAGTGCAATACATCATCTGATTTCTTGACTACCGCTTCCATTGGTGTTGATTGTGGAACCAAGTAATATGAAATATTCGACAATGTCAATCTTTTCTCCATTCATTGGATGCCGCTATTTGGCCCAGTTGCGAGGATTTTCATTTTATTTATGTTGAGATGTAATCCATACTGCAGACTGTAATTTTCAATTTTCATCAGTAAGTACTTCAAGTCATCTTCACTTTCAGCAAACAAGGTTGTGTTGTCTGCATATCACAGGTTGTTAATGAGTCTTCCTCCAATCCTGAAGTCACATTCTTCTTCACCTAGTCTAGTTTCTCGTATTATTTGCTCAGCACACTGATTGAATAAGTATGGTGAAAGACTACAACCCTGACACATTCCCTTCCTGATTTTAAACTATGCAGTATCTCCTTGTTCTTTTTGAATGACAGCCTCCTAGTCTACGTATAGGTTCCTCATGAGCACAATTAAATGTTCTGTAATTCTCATTCTTGGTAAAGTAATATGAAATATTTGACAATTTTGCCAACTCAACGGCACCTAACAACAACACAACATAAAAATGCCCATATGCAGTTTGAACCTAACGGGTTAGGATAGATAACTTCTTCATCACAACTAAGCACCTCGAGGGAGTGAGTACCTGGCCCTGCAGGCTGGGGACATTTTTATAGCATGTACAAATACTGATGTACATGATGCTCTTGATGGTTATTGATATTTTCTATATTTGCATACATAAGTTTACAAATTGTATGACATTAAGAAAATGGTAAAATAAATATTTTCATGATGAGATGCAAAACTTTTCAATTGATTGGACAACTTGTTTAAGTTCTTGGAAGCAATTTTACAGACTTTAATTCTAAGCTCTTTTCAAGTCCTTGTACTTTTTAGTTTCTGAGGACTAAAAAAAACAAGCAACTTAAAAATATTTAATGCCAAATAGAAAGATATTTGACTATTTAAGGACTTGGAATGCAGCCCTGGTAGTGCAATGGTTGAGCTCTGGGCTGCTAACTAACAGGTTGGTGGTTTGAACACAGCAGCCACTCGATAGGAGAACAGACCTGGCTCAGACCTGGCTATCTGCTCCTGTAAAGATTAAACCAAAACCAAACCCACTGCCATGGACTTAGTTACTACTCTTTACAGAAGTAGATTGCCTCATCTTTCTCTGGAGGAATGGCAGGTGGGTTCAAACCACTGACCTTTTGGCTAGCAGCTCAATGCTTTAACCATGGCACCACCAGATTTCCTTCCTGTGAATATTCCACAAACAAAAAAAACAAACACACTGTCATTGAGTTGATTCTGACTCATAGCAACTCCCACTGAGTTTCCAAGGCTGTAAATCTTTACAGAAGCAGTCTTCCACATCTTTCTTCTGCAGCACACGTGGTGGGTTCAAAGCACCAACCTTTAGGTTAGCAGCCAAATCCTATGAAACCCTATGAGGCAGTTGTACTCTGTCCTACCAGATCATTGTGAGTCAGAATTGATTCCATGGCACAAAACAATAACAAGGATCTGGAATCACTCATTCATAATTAAGGTATATATGTTTCTTAGGAGCTCTGGTGGTGTAGTGCATAAGGCACTTGACTGCTAACCAGAAGGCTAGTGGTTCAAACCCACCAGCTACTCCTGGGAAGGAAGGTTGGGTAGTGATACCACCTCAGAAACCCAAGGATGGGTTGCTATGAGTCAGGTCCGACTCAAAGACACATAACAACAACATGTTTTTTTGGGAAGAGATTGTGAGAAAGCAAGGCAGAATAATGGTATCTAGATGTTTCCATTTCTTCTGAGATGATACCCTTTCCTTTCATTTAGTGTAGTACTTAAGGCATTAGACTGCTAACAAGAAGGCTGGTGGTTCCTTGGAAGGAATGTTGGGCAATCTACTTCCATAATGATACCACCTAGGAAACCTAAGAAGGGGTCACTATGAGTAGGATCCAACTCAACGGCAGTGAATTTTTGTTGTTGTTGTTGTTGTTATGTGCCATCAAGTCGGACCAGACTCATAGCGACCCCTCCTTGGGTTTTCAAGGCAGTATCAGGTATGTGTATATGTGTGTGTGTGTGTGTGTGTGTGTATCTTATGGTGTAGTGGTTGAGGTATTTGGCTGCTAAGCAAAAGGTCAGTGGTTCAAACCCACAAGCCACTGAGCAGAAGAAAGACGAGGTAATCACTTCCATAAAGATTTACAGCCGTGGAAACCCAATGGGGGTCGCTATGAATCAGGATCAACTCAATGGCAGTAAGTTGAGGACTAAAAAATAAGCAACTTATTTTCTGTCCCTTTTGTTGAACTTTTAAAGGAGAAGAATGATATGTGTTTTCTGGGGCAAATAATTTATATCAAAGATACATGACAATCAATAGATTTTAAAATGATCTAGTATAACAACTTTTGTGCCAACTCATAGGCTGTAAATATGAGATGTGCTCTGCTGAAACAGCTTCTTTCCCATAGAGCTTTACTGACAAATGCAAACACCTCAACATCCTATGTGGAGACATCATCTAATGATAAATGTCACTAACCATTTCTCCGTCATTTGTTTTTCTCCTTTGTCTATTGAGCTATCTTTTTAACTCGATGTCACAAAAAGAAGTAACTTTCCACATTGTCTGTCTTTGAGAGCTCGATTCTTTTGTATACAATAGTATTGAAAGTTGTTCAATTTTAAAACTTATTTAATTAAAATGATTATAAATTTCTTTTAAATGAAAAAATTACAAGTTGTAAAGGTAATACTCTGAAGGTGTAAGAGGTCATTACTCAAATTTGGACATACTTTGAATATTAAGAATAATTTCTGGGAAATTTTCCATTAGTATCCAATTATTCCTCTTTCTTGTAATGGTCTATCAATTTAAAAGTATAAAATTATTACAGAATCAGAATCACAATGATAAAAATTGAATACATAAAAGATTTCATCCCTGTGTGAGACAAACTTGTTCATAGCAAAGCCAATTTATTGCTGCCATTCTTTTCAATTATTGAAGTTCTTCATACTGTTGCTTTAACTACTGTGTTTGCTAAGAATTTTAAAGGCAGGAGAAAGAAATATAACAGCTCTCCAAAACATCAGATCCTAACCCCTCAAACTTGTAGGTGTATCTTATATAGAATCTTACATAGAATAAAGTGTTGTTGCCTATGTGATTAAGTTAAGGATCTTGAGATGGGAAGATTATCCTGAGTTATTCAGGCAGGCCCAAAATGCAGTTATATATATCATTATAAGAGGATGGTAGAGGAAGATTAGACAAATACAAAGGAAAAGGTGATGTAAAGATGGAGCAGATGGTAGTGTGAACATCCTCCCTGGCCTTGAAGATGGGAGAGATGTGACAACAAGCCAAGGAATCTCAGCAGTTACCAGACAGTGAAAGAGGAAAGGAATGGATTCTCCCCTAGAGCTCAGGAGACAGCACAGACATAACATATTGATTTCAGCCCAATGACACTAATTTTGAACTTCTGGCCTCCAGAACTGTGAGAGAATTAATTTCTGTTGTTATAAGATTCCAACATTGTAATAATTTGTTACAACTAAAACAGATGCCAAATATACAGTCAGACAAAATTTTAGAAACCCTTAGGACAGTCTTCACTTTTAACTCTGTCTTAGCATATTAAACACTATAAAGCATAAATGAGGCTCTGGTCTCTACAGAACTACACAGTTCAAGAGGTGATGTAAAGGAATCTTGGGCTGCCAGGTTAGGGTCTAACAGGTACGGAAGCAGAGAGGGATCAAAAAATCTAGCAAGCATGTAAGGTTTCTCAGATGAAGTCCACAGGCTACCAAGGAGAAATAGTAAAACAGCATAAGTGAGCAAGGAACATTGACATTGAGCCATACGCTAGGGTAACTTTACCTCTCCCTCATGTCCATGTATGGGCACTAAAATTGTGGCAGATGGTGCAATCATAAGGACTGGAAGTAAATTCCAATGTAGATGATAGGAGAAAACCTGGTTAGACATAGAAAACAAAAGGCCTAAGTAGATGTGACAGCAGGTAAAACGTGGCAAATGGTAGTAAGAAAAAGTTGGTATTGGAGAGAAATGGTTTAGTGCTAGGCTTTGCAATGAAGATCCCAAGCAAAAGAAATAGGGGTGCTGACAATCGGCACACAGAACACAAAACATGAATTCCAAGAGCAAGGGGGATTGAATATGGAAGGAAGCATCCAGGAATGCAGTGTCTGGAAAGGCTAGACGAGCTGCAGACACTAGGGTGAAGTTCAGGGGAAATGTCCCCTATAGACTGCATTACATTGATAGCAGCAGTTGTATTTTTCAATTCTATACTTTACTGACTTAGCACATGCCTAACACATGGAAAACACTCAATATCAATTAATTGTTAATAAGTGGATACACGACAAAGAGGAAGGGAAAGTGAACTGGCCACACTCAGTAATGTAAACACAACAGAAACTAAGAGGAATCTTTTTACAATAATTATCTATATAATTAACCATGATATAAAAAACAATTACATTTTGACCATTTTTTTCCAGTTTTTTTTTCCTCCTATGCATATAATACACATATGCTTTATTATAACATAAGGAGCTCTGATGGTAGAATGGTTTTAGCATTTGGGTGCTAACCAAAAGAATGGCAGTTGGAACCCAGCAGCCACTTGGGGGAGGTGGGTGGGTGGAATGAAGCAGTCTTCTTCTGTAAGGATTTATAGCCTTGGAAATCCTACAGCACAGTTCTACTTTGTCCTACAGGGTCACTATGTGTTGAGATCGATACATGGCTGTGGGTTTGGTTTCAATATACCAAATGAATAATAATAAAAAAAAACCCAAACTCACTACCATCTAGTGAATTCAGACTCATAGCAATCCCTGTTGAGTTTCTGAGGTAGTAAATCTTTACAGAAATAGATTGCCCAGTCTTCCTTCCATGGAATGGCTGGTGGCATTGAACCACCAACCTTCTGGTTAGCAGTCAAATGCCTTAGGCACTATGCCACCAGAGCTCCTACCATACATATGCTGTACACACACACATACACCATATGTATAGATTTTTTAAATTAATTTTCCTTTGTATTATTTGGTAAGAAGTTGTTCATATTATTACCATCTTCCTAAATGTAATTTTTTTATAGCTGCCATTTTTTTTATAACAACCCACTGAGGAGCCCTAGTGGTGCTGTAGTTAAAGCTTTCAGCTGCTAACTAAAATGTCAGTGGTTCTCCTGTGACTTAACTCTCAGCCAAAGAATAGATAATCCTAAGAACTGAACACCTACACCAGGGAGATGAACTCCTTAGAACAATCAGCCATGGGAGATTTAAAGGGCAACATTTGTACAGGGAGAAAGTTAGTGAGGCAGGAATGCACAGGCAAGAAGGATACAGGAAAAGGGCAACCACAGGGAGGAAGTGAAAGGTGAGATGTTACACTGCAGGGAATGTAACCAGTGTCACAAAACAAAATTTGTATGAACTGATAATGTAAAACGAATCTTCTTTGTAAAATTTCACCCAAATCCCAATAAAAAGTAATGGGGAAAAAAAAGTTGGCAATTCCAATCCGTCAGCCATTCAGTGGGAGAAAGATATGGCAGTCTGCTTCTGTAGAGATAATATAGCCTTGGAAAACTGTGGGGCTGTTCTGCTCTGTCCTACAGGGTTGCTATGAGTTAGAATTGACTCCAAGGCAACAGATTTGGTTTATTTTGGTTTAACGGCCCACTGAAAGGTTGCAGCAATTTATTTCAACATTTCTCTGTTGGATGGTGTTTTGGTTCTGTAGTGCTGAAGGAGATCTGGTGGTGTAGTGGATAAGCTATTTGGCTGCTAACCAGAGGTCAGTGGTTCAAACCCACCAGCCACTCCAGAAGGAAGATTGGGCAATACACTTCGTGAAGATTTACAGCCTTGGAAATCCAGTGGGGTTCACTATGATTCTGAATCAACTTGATGGCAGTGAGTTTTGAGTTTGAGTGCTGCTATAACAAAAGATACCACAAATGAATGGCTTTAACAAACAGGGATTTATTGTCTTACAGTTTAGGAGCCTAGAAGTCCAAGAGTCCAAGTTCAAAGTATCAGCTCTAGGGACTGGGTGAAGGTCCCTTGAACTTGGGCTTCAGCTCTGCCTCTTGCTCTTGGCCCACTGAAGCTGGAGGTATCTCTCAACTCAGGCAGCTGCTGGCTGCTAAGGCTGACAAACCCGAGGTCAACAAATAAAATAGCACAGTCCCAAAATTATCAAGCAACATGGCAGCCACTAGTTCAAGTCCAGAAACAATCCCAAGATCAGCAGACAACATGATGGGCCACTGAGATGAAGACTTGTCCAAATGCAGGATTCAGATGTACTAGATGCTCTGAGACCTTCCTCAAGCGTTCTCCTTATACATTGGAAGCACACTACATCCCTAAGGCAGTTACTCAGCTACTCACAATACATTCCACTATGGAGTTGATTACCAGTCTCATCATGGAGAATAACTACATTCAGTTTTCCAGTCACTCAAAACCAAGTCCAGACAAACTGACACACAACCTTAACTACCACAGGCAGTATTGAGATTGCTTCACTTATTTTTCTGAAAAAAAATTATAAATGAATAAGTTTTAAATTATCTAACTCTTGAATTTTTTTTATTATTATTTCCATATGACAGATCATGAGAAGAATTTAGGGTAGAAAGATATAGTTTTTAAGGATAGATTGTTTTCTCAAAGGATCAATTTAATTGTCACAAGCAATGATTAGATACATCAATTCTCAGTGGTCTTATTATCATAATCTTTGCACATAAATATTATGGAAGAAAAAATTCACTCCTTCAGGTTAATCAACCTTTCTTTTATATTTATAAGGTAGAAATTTTGTTTACTTATAATATGTCCTTTTTCTAATGTTATTTCATCCATATATTTATTTATTCATTTATTCAACAAGTCTTTATTGAGGGCTTACTCTTCAACACTAACTGACACTAAGAAGTCAAAGTAGAAAAGAAAGTCCTTACTTTCAAAGAGTTTGCTGTCTAGTGGATACAGAAAGCCAAAGGGAGGCAAGAAATAATTAGTTGCTTTTCATCTTTTTTCCTTAATAGTTAAGTCATTTCTATTATCTGACAAAATATAATCAGAAAACTGTCTTCCTGAGGCCCGTTATTGTAAAGCGAATAACATAGGTATTGTTAACTTAAGTATGTTACTGTTGTTAGGTGCTCTTAAGTTGGTTCCAGCTCATAGCCACGTTATGTTCAACAGAATGAAACATTGCTCAGTCCTGCACCATGCTCACAATCACTGTTATTCTTGAGTCCATTGTTGCAATCCATATCATGAAGTTCTTCCTCATTTTTACTGACTCTCTACCAAGTCCTTCTCCAGGGACTAGTCCCTCCTGGTAACATGTCCAAAGTACATGACACAAAGTCTTGCCATCTTTGCTTCTAAGAAGCATTCTGGTTGTACTTCTTCCAAGACAGGTTTGTTCATTTTCTGGCAGTCTATGACATGATCATTATTTTTCACCAACATGATAATTCAAATATGCCATTTCTTCTTCAGTCTTCTTTATTCATTGTCCAGGTTTCACATGCATATGAGGAAATCCAAAATTCCATGGCTTGGGTCAGGTGCACCTTAGTCTTCAAAGTGACATCTTTACTCTTTAACACTTTAAAGCGTCTTTGCAGCAGATTTCCCAATGCCATGCATCTTTGATTTCTTGACTGCTGCTTCCATAGGTATTGATTATGGATCCAAAGAAAATTAAATCCCTGAGAACTTCAATCTTTTCTCATTTACTATGATGTAGTTACTGATCCAGTATAGGATTTTTGTTTTCTGTTGAGGTGTAATCCATACTGGAGACTATAGTCTTTGATCTTTATCAGTAAGTGCTTCAAGTCCTTTTCACTTTCAGCAAGCAAGGTTGTGTCATGTATATATTGCAGGTTGTTAATGAGTCTTCCTCCAATCCTGATGCCATTTCTCAGATTATTTGCTCAGCATACAAGTTGAATAAGTATGGTGAAAACAACCCTGACACACATTTTTCTTATTTTAAACCATGCAGTATCCCCTTTGTCTGTGTGACTACTACCTCTTGTTCTACATACAGGTTCTCATGAACACAATTAAGTGGTCTGGAATTTCCATTCTTCACAATGTTATCCATAATCTGTTTCGAGTCTAATGCTTTTGCATATTCAATAAAGCACAAGTAAATATCTTTCTGGTATTCTCTGCTTCAGCCAGGATCCATCTGACATCAGCAACCATTTTTAATTACATTCAGCAAAGTTTTACTTACATGTGATATTAATGTTATTGCTGGATAATTTATGCTTTCTGTTGGATCACCTTTCTTTGGGATGGGTGCTGTGGTAGTTGAGGTTGTTGTCAACTTGGCTGGGCCTGGTTGAGTGGCTAGGCAGCTGGAGATAGTTATTCCCCATGATGAGACTGGCAGTCACCTCTATGGTGGAATCTGCCGTGAGCAGCTGAGTAGCTGCTTTAGGGATGTGGTCTGCTTCCTGTGTATAATGAGTAGTTTTGTGATTGGTCTCTAGCCTTTTGGTATGCTTGAACCCTGCATGTAGCCAAGTCGCTGTTCAACAGCCTTCCATGCTCTGCTGATCTTGGGACTTCATCTGGACTTGAATTCTGGCCTGACATGTTGTTTGGTAACATCGGGACTGTGCCTTTTTACTTGTCAGCCTTGGGCTTGTGATTATCAGCAGCCAGCAGCCCTCTGAGTGAAGAAAAACCTCTAGTTACAATGGGCCA
The DNA here is from genome assembly GCF_000298275.1 of Orycteropus afer afer. Lineage (NCBI taxonomy): Eukaryota > Metazoa > Chordata > Mammalia > Tubulidentata > Orycteropodidae > Orycteropus > Orycteropus afer. The sequence continues at coordinate 25,274,351 of NW_006921594.1, forward strand.
GGAGCAGGAGGCAGAGCTGATGCCCAAGGTTGGAGGAGCTTTCATCCAGCCCTTAGAGCCTGGCACTTTGAACTCAGACTTAAAGCCTCCAAACCATAAGAGAATAAACTCCTGTTTGTTAAAGCCATCCCATTTGCGGTATATTCCTGTTAGAGGGCCACCGGGTAACTAGAACGGGGCACAAATACAGATCTCTTCCAGTTGGTTGGCTAAGTAGCTGCCTTTCAAATTTCTTGATATAGATGACTGAGTGTTTCCAGTATTTCATCCATCTGTTGAAACATCTCAACTGGCTTCCGTCAATTCCTGGAACCTTATTTTCGCCACTGTCTTCAATGCAGCTTGGACTTATTCCTTCAATACCATCAGTTCTTGATCATATGCTATCTCATGAAATAGCTGAACATCGGCCAATTCTTTTCAGTACAGTGACCTTGTGTATTCCTTCCATCTTCCTTTGATGCTTCTTGCATTGTTCAATATTTTGCGCATGTTGTTGCTGTTTTTGTTAGTTGCCATCGAGTCTGACTAATAGCGACCCTATGAACAACAGAATGAAACACTACCCAGTTCTGTGCCAGCCTCACAATCCCTGCAATACTTGAGCCCATTGTTGCAACCACTGTGTCAATCCATCTTGTCAAGAGCCTTCCCTTTTTTGTTGATCCTCCACTTTACCAAGCATGATAGCCTTCTTCAGGGAATGGTCCCTTCTGACAACATGATCAAAGTAGGTAAGATGAAGTCTGGCCATTCTCACTCCAAGGAGCATTCCAGCTGTACTTCCTCCAGGACAGATTTATTAGTTCTTTTAGCAGTCCATGGTACTTTCTGTATTCTTTGCTAACACCACAACTCAAAAGCATCAATTCTTCTTCAGTCTTCCTTATTAATTGTCCAACTCTCACATGCATATGAGATGATTGAAAATACCACGGCTTGGGTTAGGCGCACTTGAAAGAGGTCTTTTGCAGCAGATTTGCCCAGTGTAATACATCATCTGATGTCTTGACTGCTGCTTTCAATAATGTTGATTGTGGATCCAAGGAATACAAAATCTTTGACAACTTCAATCTTTTCTTCATTTATCATGATGCTGCTTATTGGTCCAGTTGGGAGTATTTTTGTTTTCTTTATGTTGAGGTGTAATCCATACTGTAGACTGTAGTCTTTAATCTTCATCAGTAAGTGCTTCAAGTCATCCTCACTTTCAGCAAGCAAAGTTGTGTCATCTGCATGTCACAGGTTGTTACTGAGTCTTCTCATCAGTCCTGATGCCACATTCTTCTTCGGCTTCAAGTCATCCTCACTTTCAGCAAGCAAAGTTGTGTCATCTGCATGTCACAGGTTGTTACTGAGTCTTCTCATCAGTCCTGATGCCACATTCTTCTTCGTATAGTCCAGCTTCTCAGATTATTCGTTTAGCATACAGATTGAATAAGTATGGTGAAAAGATAAAACCTTGACACACTCCCTGATTTTAAACCATGCTGTATCCCCTTGTTCTGTGAGAACAACAGCTTCCTGGTCTATGTATAGATTCCTCAAAAGCACAATTAAGTGTTCTGGAATTCCCATTCTTCTCAATGCTATCCATTATTTATTATGATCCATACAATGAAATGCTTTTGCATAGTCATTAAAACACAAGTAAACATCTTTCTGGTATTCTTTGCTTCCAGTCAAGATCCATCTAACATCAATAATGATATCCCTCATTCCACAACCTCTTCTGAATCCAGCTTGCATTTCTAGACGGTCTCTCTCAATATACTGCTGCAACCGTTTTTGTATCATCTTCAGTAAGATTTTACTTGCATATGATACTAATGATATGGTTCAATAGTTTCCACATTCTGTGGGATCGCCTTTCTTTGGAATGGGTACAAATATGGATCTCTTCTAGTCAGTTGGCCAGGTATCTGTCTTCCAAATCTCTTGGCATAGCTGAGTGAGTGCCTTCAGCAGGACATCCATTTGCTGAAACATTTTGATGAGTATTCTGTCAATTCCTAGAGCCTTGCTTTCGACCAATTCCTTCAGTGTGGCTTCAATTTCTTTCTTCAATGCCATTGGTTCTTGATCATATGCCACCTCATGAAATGGATGAACATCGAGCAATTATTTTTGTTACAGTGACTCTGTGTTTTCCTTCCATCTTCTTTTGATGTTTCCCACATCATTCAATCTTTTGCCCATAGAATCTTTCAATATTGCAACTTGAGGCTTGAATTTTTTCTTCAGTTCCTTCTGCTTGAGAAATGCTGAGCTTGTTCTTTCCTTTTGGTTTTTTAACTCCAGGTCTTTGCACATTTCATTATATCAATTTTTTCCCACAGAATCCTTCAATATTTCAACTTGAGGCTTGAATTTTTTTTTTTTTTTCCAGTTTTTTCAGCTTGAGAAATGCCAAGCATGTTCTTCCCTTTTGGTTTTCCAAGGTCATTTCTTTGCACATTTCATTAACTTTGTCTTCTGGAGTTGCCCTTTGCAGTCTTCTCAGCTTTTTTACGTCAACATTTCTTCCATTTGCTTTAGCTACTCTATGTTCAAGAGCAAGTTCCAGAGTCTAGAAGAGGTATCAGAAGGATATCCACTTTTGTCTTTTCTTCCTTTCCTGTTTTTTAACGACCTTTTACTTTCTTTGTTTTACATTGTCAAGGATGTAATCCCACAACTCATCTGTTCTTCAGTCAAGCATTCTATGTGTGAAATCTATTTTTAAGAAGGCCTCTAAATTCAGGTGGGATATATTCAAGGTCATACTTTTGCCCTTGTGGACTTGTTTTAATTTTCTTAAACTTCAACTTGAACTTGCATATGAGCAATTGACTGTTCAACAGTCAGCCCCTGGCCTTGTTCTGACAGATGATATTGAACTTATCCATCCCCCTTTCTAAAGATGTAGTTGATTTGATTGTTGTGTATTCCTTACGGTGAGGTCCACTTGTATAGTTGCCATTTATGTTGAAAAAAGGTATTTGAAATGAATAAGTCATTGGTCTTGCAAAATTATATCATGCAACCTTCACTGTCTTTTCTATCACCAAGGCTGTATTTTCCAACTACAATCCTTTTTGTTTGATTCCAACTTTCTCACCCCAATCACTAGTAATTAACCTTGCATCTTTAATGCATGTTTGATCAATTTTAGACTGCAGAAGTTGGTAAAACTCTTCAATTGCTTTATCATTGGCTTTAGTAGTTGGTACATAAATTTGAATAAAAGTCATATTAACTGGTCTTCCTGGTGTGCATTGAATATTATCCTGTCACTAAAGTATTATACTCTGTGATAGATCTTGACACCACACTTCTTCAATTTATTATTCCTGGCATAGTAGATCATATGATAATCCAATTCAAAATGGCCAATACCAGTCCATTTCAGCTGACTAATGCCTAGGATATTGATCTTTATGCATTACATTTCATTTTTCACAATTTTTAATTTTCCTAGATTCATACTTCACACATTCCATGTTCTGATTATTAATGGATGGTCACAGCTGTTTCTTCTCATTTTGGGTCATGCAACATCAGCAAATGAAGGTCTCCAAACTTTACTTGATCCACATCATTGAGGTTGACTCTACCTCAATGAAAGAGGCAGCTCTTTCAACCTAAGAGGCTCATCTTTCAACACTATATGAGACAATGTTCTACTGCTGTTCATAAGGTTTTCAATGTCAAATTATTTTTCAGAAGTAGACCACCACATCCTTCTTCTTAGTCTGTCTTTGTCTGGAAGCTATGCTGAAATCTGTCCAGCATAGGTAACCCTCCTCGTACTTGGCATACCAGTAGCATTGCTTCCAGATCACAGTAACATGCCAGCCACCATAGTATTTCAAACTGACAGATGAATGGTGGTAACCTAAGCAGAAATGATAACATAAGCACAATGGTTCTGAAATATAAAAGCATGAAATTTTAATGGATAATGTGAAATGAACCACTTAGTAAGACATTAAATGCAAAATGTCTATGTACAAGTTAAAAATGTAAATAATTATAATATCTTCCATTTTATAAAACTGCCAGGACTTCTTTTATGATATTAAAATGGATTTTTTTTTCTTGTTTGATTTTCATTCTTTCCAAAATGCTTCACTACCATTACATCTATTTCAAACAGCTAACATCAGCTTTCTATTCATTTTGTTCAATGATCATTTTTAGGACATTTCAATCTGAAAAGCTAGGACAATTTGCAACATATTTAAGTCCATGATTCTATCTTGGAACCCATTACAGCTAGCACTTACCATATGAATAACTGTTCATAATTAACAAAACACATTCATTATTAAAATGTCTGGAAATTTGCCAGCAAGGCATTGGTGGGAAAATGACAAATCGGTCCTATTTCACGAACATGGTCAAGCAAAGAGAGCCAACAGACTGGAAAGACTTACAACTCCATCTTTCTTCCCCATTCAAGCCTCTAACCTTTCAGTTGGCAACCAAACACTCACCCACTGTTCTCCCAAGGCTCCTCAATTAGAATCCAGGTAATAAAATATTATACATCACATGGATAATTTAGACCTAATAAGTTAAATGGAGATCATCTTTCCTGAGTCTATGATCCTGTTAATTCTTTTCACGTAATGTATCACCTATAAATGAAATAATTAAACATGAATTACAGAACCCAAAGGTAGAAAGGAGGATACTTAGGGGAGGAGGAGAAGGAGATGATGTTAGAGATGATTGAATGGTACAACAGTTTGAAAAAGTTGGACATTTAGGACATATTTAACCTCTGCCTCATAGGAACCAGCTTTGTGCTGATCCTTGTAAAAAAAAAAAATTATTCGTGCACACCTTATCATTCAAGTAGTTCACTGGACACTGAGTCATAGTTTTCACTTCTCATCCTCGCTCCTTCCCAAGTGTCTATAAAATCCATGCAGACTGGGATTGTTGTAGCTGGGTGATGTCAAGTCAATTCTGAGCCCCATGTGGCATAGTAGAATTGCCCCATAGGTTTTTCTAGGGTGTAATCTTTATGGAAGCAGACCTCCAAGTCTTTCTTCCACAAAGCCACTCCCTCTCTGTGTAACACCTGGATCTTGACATCACCCAGAATTTATGCACTTTAGGCAATTTTTTTTCTTATAATTATATCTTCTTGATTATATCTAAGAAATATTGTACGTCAGTGCTAACTCTGATAAGCTCTTATTCCTCCAGCCATCTCTTTTTACATGTCTTATGTATATTGTCAAAATATATTAAACTATATACAAGACACTCTGGTGGCTGAGAGCAAAGAGGATTTATTCTGCCTATCAAGGTTAGGCTTCACCAAGAATGTAAATGTAACATATAACTTGAATACTGAAAGATTAGAAGTTTGTTAGTTCTGCAAAGGCAGAAGGGAATTCTATATAGAGAAAGTATTATGCTCAGCCATATGAAAGTATAAAATACTATGCAAGAAAGGAATTGCAAGTAGTTGATAGTTAGATAGGATGATGGGGTTGAGGATGACAGAATCCTGAAGTAGAAACAGTGAGAGCAATTTATACTAGATAAATCTTACTTCTTTTTATTATGGGGCCTACTAGAGTGGTACATTGGGAAAAATAATGATGACAGAGGCAATGAATCAATTCATTAATATATATTTCAATAAGATATATAATATCTATTAAGAGACAGACATGTATAATAGCCATATGTATCTATTCTAAGATGTTAAAACAAGGAAACTAATTATTTTGCAAAAATGGCCCGCTGCTTAATTGGCTGAATCAACCAATTTCGTCAAATGCTAAGCCTTACGCTCTAGTCATAGGCACAATCCTAAATATAAAGTATACTTTTCATTGTTTATGATCGAGGTATGTAGTGTTTATTTTCAAGTTTTATTTCTTGCATTTCTCTTTGCAGTCAGTTCAGTTCTGAATACTTTAAGTCAGGCTTTTTCCTTAGCAGATGTCCCTGACAGATTGTGCAAAATGAGAACAATAATAGGTGGATGTTACTGAGCAGACGGGTGCAGTTTTTCCTAAAGAATTTGCCAGACTAGAACAGCAGCTAAGCAAGTCCATCATGAACAGCTTAAACCTCTAACATGCTCAACAACTTTAACAGCCTTAGCATTTACAGCATACAATTCTCACAAATAACTAACATTCCATAAAATGCCAAAATCTTTTCCATCTCTATCTTTATATTAGAATCTGCATTTTAACTCCAAATCAGACAAGGAGCCCCACAATTTCATTGCTCCCATAACCTCACAGATTTAACTGGGGAATGTTGTGTGCCATTCATCTTGTGTTTATTTTCCATTATAAGTTCACAAAATTTATTTGAAATGGATAAAAAACTTCTGTGTTGTCTACTGTAGTCTGGTCAGTCTGTCTTGCAAGCTGAGCACAGCATCCTAATGTCAAATGCAGAGCTCTGATTGGAGCTCAGGGTTGTTTCATTGTCAGCTCCCTAGTTTTTTCCAGATGGAGCTGGTTTCACCCTATGTGTCATTTTTACATCAAATGAACAACTTCGCTACTAAGTGCCAAAGGAAAATGAATTTGTTTTTATTGTTGTGTGAATGAATCCAGGCTCTTTCTGAAAGCATTTGAAAAGGAAAAATTTAGATAAAAATGTTGAGGCTTTGAAGATCAAGATATCCATACTTGGAAATTATTCTCATGCATCGTTGCAGCTTGCTTAATTTTCTTTATTTTTTTCTTACTCTTGTCTCTCACAGTAACTTTCCTAAAATTGACTGTCAACATCAATTTTTTCTTTAGCCAAATTAATATTTGTTATTGTTAGGTGCCATCAAGTTGGTTCCCATTTATAAAGCCCTTATGTGCAACAAAATGAAACACTGCCCTGTCTAGTGCCATCCTCAAAATGATTGCTGTGTTTGGGCCTGTTGTTGGCAGGAACTATGTCACTTTTTCCTTCCTCCAGCAGATAAATCTTGTGTGTTAACATAGTCTCTTCCCTGGTGCTCCTTGGCAAATGGTGAGTGGAGATCTCTGAATTTGCAGTGTGGGAAGATGATTAATGATCATACAGGAAGCAATTCTAATTGCTGCTAATGAGTCCCTCAGGCCTTTATCTGAGCACCTTAATCACTGCACAGTCATTTACTCCTTACATCTCTCTCTACCATTAAAGAGAGCTCCTCGGGGCAAGAATGTGTCTCATAAAGTTTTTCATTCCTAGCTCTAGCACATTACTTGATACATGGTGAATGACAGAAACATTTAACTTCAAAAAGTAATGTTTAGAAGAGTTTAAGAGCATGGTCTTGAAAGTTGAGTTGATCTTGTTTTGAGACCCAGCTTTGCTACTTGATACCTGGCAGGATAGGCAACATGTTTGGTTTCATCCCTGCCATTTTTCTTCTACTTTCCAGTTGCCAGTCCCTGCAATCTCAGAATATGAAGGAATGGAGGACACTATGTAGAAGAAGGGAGAGAAGCCTCTCATTAAAACACTTAGCCATTTTTTATCACTTAAAATGTTCTTCCCTTAGGGGAAGGAGGATATGAGTTGGGTGGTCTGATTCCATCCTTAGTACAAGAGATGGCCATGTGATCCAAGCTAAAATGTACACACATTTATACGTACTATAGTGGCTGCTCAAATATGGGCACCTAATCCAAGTCAAGTCCATGCCCATGGGGTAGGGGTTTATAGAAACTACTGGGAAGAGAGAGCTTTTCAGCTAGGAATTAGCAGGAAGAATGAGATGATATAGTTGTCTGATAGTTGAAATCGAAATAATCCTGACTAATTCATCAAGTTACTTGAACTCTTTAATACCACATGCATACAATAGGAACAATACATAATTTACAATTATATTAGAGAATTTCAATAATATATAAATTACACACTATTCATTTATAAAAGTGAAAACAATAGCCAGTACTCTTACAGCTCTATGTACCAGGCACTGTTCTAAATGTTTTATGAATCTTAACGCATTAATCCTTGTAACAACTCTTTTAGGTTCTTTGCAGATGAAGAAATTGAGGCACAGAGAACTTAATTAACGTGTTCATAGCCATGAGTTCTCAAATGGGAAGGGTAGGAACTACATAGTTCATGTACTGCACTGCGCTATATTATTTCCCACTGATGCTTGTAAAGCCCAGTGCCTGGCACAAAGTAAGGGTCCCTTGTTGTTGTTGTTGTTAAGTGCCGTCGAGTCGTTTCCGACTCATAGTGACCCCATGCACAGCAGAACGAAACACTGCCCGATCCCGCGCCAGCCCC
>NW_006921594.1:25283153-25285743 GCF_000298275.1 Orycteropus afer afer
TGTATGGCTCCTCAGAAGGAAGATGGCGCAATCTACTTCTGTAGTGATACTGCCTTGGAAACCCAAGGAGGGGTTGCTATGAGTCGGTCTGACTCAACGGCACATAACAATAACAACAACAACAACTGTATGGCTTGCTTAAGCAGATTGCTGATCCCACCCTTAGACCTTCTTGTCTGAGATGGACAAAGAATTCAAATTTCTAACAAGTTCTAGGTGATGATGATAACAGATTATCCTGCCACTCTACCCTGCCTTTTGAAACCACTGCTTTAAAGCAACATTGGAATGACTCTTGATAGATTGCTTGTACCAAGGGAGGACAGGAAGGGCACAGGGAGATTTTTTTGGACTTCACAAGCCTGATTGCATTACTCACATAAATAACTAAAAATTCCTGTTTTAGTTCCCACCTGAACATTAGGATCTCCTACCCTCCTTGCATAGTTTCACTAACAATTTGTACATGCTGACACAATGTCCCTTCTGAGAATTTGAATCTGTTTCCAATATTAACTCACTCACTGCCATTGAGTTGGATCCAACTGATAGTGACCTCTCCTTGGGTTTCTGAGGTGGTATCACTACAGAGTAGATTTCCCAATCTTCCTTCTGAGGAGTGGCTAGTGGGTTTAAACCACCAGACTTCTGATTAGCAGTCAAATGCTGTAGGCACTATGCCAGCAGAGCTCCTTTTCCAATTGCTGTCCCTAATTCCTGAAATCTGAATTTGGGGAAATGAAAGGATGTCCATTTAAAGAAGGTAGTGTCACTTCTCATTGAACAATGGGCCATTAAACACCAAAGTAATCTTTCTTGTACTTCCGTCTCAAAAATCCTCTTGTAAAAACAGTATCTTTAATTTCTACCCTAAGGTTCTTGGTTCTTTATCTTATACAATAGCATAAGGAAGCAAAAAACAAAAACAAAACAAAACAAAAAAAAACAGACCTCAGGCATGTATGGATAAAAAGAAAAAAAAATAATAAAAAGCATTGAGAAACTTTTTTCTAAGGCCATAGTTTTCAAACCTGGCTGCAGAGTAAAATCGCCCATGGAGCTTCCACAAAACAGGCCCTGAGAACTGTACTGGACCAATTAAATAAGAATATCTGGGAGTAGGACTGCAACTGAGTTTTGGTATTTGCTTTTTTTTGTTTTGTTTTGTTTTGCTTCTCTGGTAATTCTAACAAGCTTTCTGAATGAAATCACTATTTTAACAATTGCAAACCAACCACAGAGCTGTTTTGTTGTTTTACCTTTTCTTTGGCACCTCACAGTATGCAGGACAAAGATTTGCACAAGAAAGGTCCTCCATGAAAAATTACCATATAAGGCTGAAAAAAACAAAAAAAATCACTGCCATCAAGTCAAGTGGACTCCTACTCATAGCCACCCCTCCTTGGGTTTCTGAGGCAGTATCTCTATGGAAGTAGATTGCCCAGTCTTCTGAGGAGTGGCTGGTGGGTTTGAACCACCAGTCTTCTGGTTAGCAGTCAAATGTCTTAGGCACTGTGTTAGACTGGGTTCTCTAGAGAAACAAAACCAGTAAATCTTATATAGAGAGAGAAGGAAAAATTTATCTTAGGAAAATAGCTCACACACTTATAGAAGCTAGCAAGTCCCGAGTTCTTGGATCAAATGTCAAGCTGGAGGCTTTTCCCGACTCATGCAGCTTCAGGGGCTGACAAGCTCAAGGTTGGCAGGCAGTATACTGGCTGTTGACTCCAACAAGTGACGAATCCAAGACTGCCAGGGCGAAAGGTGGATTGTTCTCTCACAGACAGTTGTAGGCAGCACAACAGAATCGCCATCCACAGAAGAGTGTGTCTATTCCAGGATCTCCATAAATATACTGGAAGCAGGCCACACCTCTAGGGAAATTCCCTTTCAACTGATTGGCTGCTCAGAACATACACATCTGATCCTATCATTGGAACAACCCACATCACAATTGCTTAAACCACACAGAATTGTGGTCCAGCCAAGGTGACACACAGCTCCAAACACAGGCACTATGCCACCAGAGGGAGCTCCGGTAGCTTAGTGCCTAAAGCACTTGAGTGCTAACCAGAAGGTTGGCAGTTCAAACCCACCAGCCACTCCTCGGAAGGAAGGTTGGGAGATCTTCTCCATAGTGATACTGCCTCGGAAACCCAAGGAGGGGTCGCTATGAGTTGGGTCCGACTTGACAGCACATAACAGCAACAACATGCCACCAGAGTTCTTATTAATATTCTTAGCACACATTTGCAAGTTTATGGGAATCATTGTTTGAAATTTTAAATCTTATTTTGGGTTGCACTTGCCTCTACTTTCATTATCTAATGTCTAAAAAGATCAATTTCATTAGTATGACCATAAACAGAAGTATCTAATGCCACAAAATTATCATCTTTGAAATAGGCAAATATAATGAATATTTGTAAGAAATGATAACCAGTAAACACATACAAAGAATACAGTCTGCTACTCTGGGTGGGCCTGAGGTTCCTCTCCTCACCTAATCCCTTCGGCTGATTGCTCTTCTCTCTGCCTTCCTGGCTTTTAATCTCCTTTCTCCTGCTCTTCCCACCTGCTACTTCGGGCA
>NW_006921594.1:25287293-25289262 GCF_000298275.1 Orycteropus afer afer
GCTCTCATTTTAATGAATGGCCCAAGATATATCATATAAATAACATATTGACCACAGTTGTTACATCAAGAGAGAAGAAACAAGAATAGCCATTCAGTTATTTCTCAAATAAGGATTTTTGTGTGTGTATGGGTATAAAATAGAGTTGTTTTTGAGTATGTAAGGAATTTTAGTGAATTGTCCCTCAATAGCACCTATTGAATGATGCTACATTGCAGCTTATGCCCACTAAATTATTTGAGATGGATTAGTACAACTGTCAGTATAGTACAGAGATATTTGTTATTGTCTCCTGACTTTAGCTATGTTATCATGAGCAAGAAATAACAAGATAAGGCTTCTTCCTGACCTGGTATTTTGGTTCCTGGATTCAAACACTTTCTGCCACAGTATATTACCTTCTTCTAATTAAAAAATCAGTAGAAAACTGTTAAAAGCTGCTGATATGAATGCAATATTATTAACTTTAAGTATTATTTTTAGTTTCCTTAAAATTAATATATTGTTTTAATAAACTCTTTCTACTACTGAATGTCCCTATAAAGAATCATCTGCCAGTGTTCACACATTCAAGAGAATGTATTAACATTTATTACCACAACGGTCCTCATTAATATTTTATAGAATGGCTGGCACAGAGAGTGGAACTAAATCACCAAGAGACTGCTGTCTTGTTTATTTTATGCTTTTACTTGAAATTTTAGTTGCAGTAGAGAATCAAAGTTTGTAGGTGACTTCACTGAATTGTAGACACATATATAGTAACAATTCATTCATTCATTCTTTATTATCTATGGCATTCTAAATATAAAATGTGCTATTCAGCAAGGATATGAATATAAAGAAGTAACTAATAACTTTTAAAGGAGCCCTGGTGGTGCAGTGGTTAAATGCTCGGCTGTCAACCAAGGTCAGTGGTTCAAACCCACCCAGTCACTCTGCAAGAGAAAGATGTGGCAGTCTGCGTCTGTAAAAATTACAGCCTTGGAAACACTATGGGACAGTTCTACTCTATCCTATAAGGTTGCTATGAGTCAGAATTGACTCATCAGGACACAATAACAACAGTAACCTTCAACATGGAGTTTACCCTTTTAAAATATTCAGCATTTGTCTTTTATTAGATGCTGCCAGACATTATGGATGTTTGGCAGAACTTCTCTCTTTTGCATGATTTATTATAAAGCAGGACTCTTCAATAGAATGTTCCATTCTATATCTGTTGCACTGTCCAGTATGATAGGTGCTAGGCACACATGGCTACTGAGCACTTGAAGTGTGCTTAGTGAGACCCAGCATTTGAAATTTAAAATTTTATTTAATTGTAATTAGTTTGAGTTTACATTTACATAGTTACAAACAACTAATCTTCTTGGTATCTTTTTGCAGTTGAACATGGCCATGTGTCATACTTTGGCCAATAAGCCCACCTGTATCTGTCAAGATGTAGTCAGGAAAAGAGAGTCACTTGATATATAACAACAGCAGTGCAGCACACAGAAAATATAATGACTACACAATCGTTGGAAGGGCTTAGTATCCTACTTTAATAGTTAGAAGTATTCAGTTACAGAGAAAGAGCTCTCAGGAAGTCATAAGAGATGGCAGAAAAGAACCATCTATCTATCCACTTGCCTACTTGAGTTCTTCCACATATCAACTGGACTGAAGCCAAGGAAGTAGCTGCTAAAGATCTCACTGCTGTCTGTCGTGGGGTTTTTTATTTTACTTTTATTGTGGTGAAAACATACACACCAGGACATGTGCCAGTATAACAACTTCCTCGTTTACAGCTCAGGGACACTGATGACATTTTTCATGTTGTGCCACCGTTATTGCTATCCTTTTCCAAACTATTCTACCAGCACTAGCATAAACTCAATACCCCCAAAAAACTTCCCCTTTTCCCCTCCCTCCTAACCCTGGTAATTACTAATAATCTTTGGTATATATATATATATATATATAT
>NW_006921594.1:25289362-25293312 GCF_000298275.1 Orycteropus afer afer
ACATATGTTGTTGTTGTTATGTGCCATCGAGTCGGACCCAACTCAGAGCAACCCCTTCTTGGGTTTCCGAGGTGGTATCACTACAGAAGTAGATTGCCCAACCTTCCTTCCAAGCAGTGGCTGGTGGGTTTGAAATGCCAGCCTTCTGGTTAGCAGTCAAGCGCCCTAGGCACTACACTACCAGAGCTCCTAATACACACACACACACACACACATGCATATTATGTATATATATAAATTTTTTCCCAAAAACCTATCTAGGAAGTTAAGTTAGCTTCCCCTCCCCTCCAAGCCCTGGGAACCAACAAAGAAAGTTTCCTTCCATGTATAAACTTTTTCTTGACCTTTTACAATAGGGAACTAATACAATATTTGTCCTTCTGTGACTAACTTATTTTACTCAGCACAGTGTCCTCCAAGTTCATCTACATTATGTGGTGTTTTGCTGATTCTACATTATTCTTTAGGGTTGTATAGCATTTCATTGTGTGTATGTACCACAGTTTGTTTATCCATTCCTTGGTTGATGGGTACTTAGGTTGTTTCCATAACTTTGCTATTGTGAATAGTGCTGTGATGAACATGGGTGTGCATATATCTGTTCATGTCCTGCCTCTCACTTCTTCAGGATATATATCTAGTAATGGGATTGCTGAATCAAATGGTATTTCTATTTTCAACTTTTTAAGGAATAGCCATACTGATTTTCACAATGGTTGTATCCTTTTCCAGTCCCACCAGCAGTGTATGAGAGTCCCAATCTCTCTATATCCTCACTAGCATTTATTATTTTCTGTCTTGTTGAACTTTGCTGGGGTGAGATGGTATCTCATGGTTGTTTTAATTTGCATCTCTCAGCAGGTTGATTTTTTTTTATGTTTTAAAGTCTACTTTATTTATTGTGCTTTGGGTGCAAATTTATAGAGCAGAATGTTACATTCTACAGTTTCACTCCCCAATTACCATTCCCAACCCTAACCTGCTCTCCTCCCCTCCCTTCCCAGTGGCCCCCGCCCATCCCTGTGTCCTTCTTAATTATGCACCTCTGTCTGTCCAGATTTTCTTCCATGTGAATGTTGCCCCTCTGGTGCCCCATGGCTGATTGCTCCAAGTGATGTATCTCTGTAGAGTAGGTGGGTGCATCGCCCTGGGTTGAGTTTTCTGCATGTAAGTCTTATTACTGTTGGGCTGAGAGCCAGCCCTTGGGAGTGAGTTTTATCCCAGGCCCAATTTGTATTCCAGGCCATAGTCTCAGGGCTCCCACTAGACTCCATTTACAGGCTGTTACTGTATTTTTGAATTTTGTTCCACGTTTTTCCTTCCACTCTATTCAGGATCTCCATTTTTTATTCAGTGGGTTGATTCCTAAGTAAGTTCCCAGAAGCCAAGAGTTACCTCTAATTACAGCTGATATCTCAAGCTGTGATCAGAGCAGAAGGGCTTCTCCTTTTCTGCTCTTCAAATCACTAGCAGTGCTTCTCATTGGCAGAATCTGAACTGGAATCATATTGGAGAGATTCTAGATGTGAGTCCTGGTGGCACAGTGAATAAGTGCTTGGCTGCTAACCAAAAGGTGGGCAGTTTGAACCCACGAGCCGCTCCACAGGAGAAAGATCTGGCAGTCTGTTTTCATGAAGATTACAGCCTAGAAAACCCTATGGGGCAGTTCTGCATTGTCCTGCAGTGTTGCTATGAGTCAGAATCAACTTAATGGTGATGGGTGGGTTCTACAAGATGTAGTTGTGGGCTTCTCCCCTATGAGACAGAAGAAAACGTGGAAGGGAACCAGGAATGATTCTGAGTTCAAAATAGACATTCTGGCACAGAGATTTAAGACAAAGTTTACTATTAATGGCTCTTCCTCTTTCTGATAGGAGCTCTGGTAGTATAGTGCCTAAGGCACTTGACTGCTAACCAGAAGGCTGGCAGTTCAAACCTACCAGCCACTCCTTGGAAGGAAGGTTGGGCAATCCTACTTCTGTAGTGATACTGCCCTGGAAACCCAAGGAGGGGTTCCTATGAGTTGGGGCTGACTCAACAGCATATAACAACAGCAACAACCTCTTCCTGATACCTGAAATGTTGATGTCTGGAGGAGAAGCAGCTGTACCATGAGTATGAAGCAACAAACATGGATAGAAATAATATTTTCTGATGGTGAAGAAGAAAGATAGATACACAGAGCCAGATGACATTGCTGAGCTATTGCAACAGCTCTGGATTGCCTATACATGTTTTGTGTATTTTTGTTTTTTTATTTTGGTTTGCTATGGTTAAGTTAGAAAAATTAACCAATATTTAGTTAAGCCCAATAGTTGGTTTTTCTGTTTCTGGTAGTAGAAGACATTCAGAACTAGTATCAGAGAACTGTAATCTCTCCCTGAGAAAGAATTCATAATTAGGCAAAATATAACTTAGCAATTTTATTTAATTAACATTTAAAATTTGATTAATTTAAGCTGGTATCCACAGAGCTCAGCATTCCTCTAATTGTGGCAATGATCTCAGATTTTTCTTCCTGCCTCCTGTTTTATTTGATCATTTTTACCATCCTTTCCTCACTTATCTTCTCTCCCTCCGTGTCTCACTCTTGCTCACATTTTCTTCAATGTTTTTCATGCCTTGCTGATTATTTTATCCATAATATGGCATAGGATAAGTGTTGAAGAAATATCTGGTAAATTATTTATATCAGCTAACTTAGGCCAAGTTAAGCTTCAGTTAAAAAAACAAAACAAATCAGTGCTCAGTGATTTAGGAAACTCAAACCAAACCCACTGCTGTTGAGTTGATTCTGACTCACAGTGACCCTATTGGACAGAGAAAACTGACCCATACGCTTTTCAAGACTGTAATCTTTACAGAAGCAGACTGCCTCAACTTTCTCCCACAGAGCAGCTAGTGGGTTCAAACCACCAATCGTTTGGTTAACAGCTGAATGCCTTCACCACTGCGCAACCAGAATTCCTTATTTTAAGAAAACCAAAGGTTTATAAAGTTACATGTCCAATGTCCATCACAAGTGGTTCTGGTTCTATTCCATGTGTTTATCCAGGTCCCAAGCTGAAGGAATGGCCTCTATCTGGACATCACTGGTCTCACAAAAGAGAGCGGGGAGAGAGATGGTGGAATTACACAATAGTTCTTTGAGCTTCTTTTTGAAGTGGCCATTTCACTCACAATTTTCTGGTTAAGGTAAGTCATATGGGATATCAACAACACGTAAATATAAAATCCTCCCATAGGGAAGAATAGCAAATATTCTTAATCACAAGTCAAATTAATATTGTTGTTGTTTTGTTGTTATGTGCTGTCAAGTTGGACCCAACTCATAATGACCCCTCCTTGGGTTTCCGAGGCAGTATCACTAACGGAAGTAGATTGCCCCATCTTCCTTGCGAGGAGTGGCTGGTGGGTTTGAACTCCCAGCCTTCTGGTTACCAGTCAAGTGCATCAGGCACTATGCTACCAGAGCTCCCAAATTAATATAACTGTCCATAATAATTCAAAACCTATTAGTCAGGTATTATATCAAGCATAACAGCAAGGGCCCATTCCCTGGAGAAAGATATTGTGCTTGGTAAAGTGGAGGGCCAATAAAAAAGGGGAAGGCCTTCAATGAGATGGATTGACAGACACAATGGCTACCATGAGGGGCTCAGGTTTAGCAAGTATTGTGAGGCTGGCACAGGACTGGGGATTGTTTCATTCTATTGTACACAAGGTCGCTATGAGTTGGAGCTGGCTCGATGGCACCTAACAAAAACAACAACAACAACTAAGCATAACACACCTAGAGCATAATATAAATTATCCCCACTACAAGAAACTTGACAGTCCTGAAGTTCTAGTAAGATGATGGACAAGGCAGAAAGGCTGCACAGACCTTCTTCAACAAAGAAAAGGGAAACCAATTAACACAGACACAAAAGATAATCCTGGACCCCTGA
>NW_006921594.1:25297422-25319614 GCF_000298275.1 Orycteropus afer afer
TGTGGTCAATGTCATGAGACAAAGTGTATGTGAACTGCTGTATGGAAAGTGAATTTGCTCTGTAAATCTTTACCCAAATCACAATAAAAAAAAAAAAAAAAAAGAAAGAAACTTGACAGTCCTAAAGGTCAAATAAGTAACCAAGTGATACAGCTAGTAAATTGCAGATGCTGGTGATAAAATCAGTTTAAATTGAAGACTCAAACAGTTGACTCTTCACATGGATTCCCCATATAAACAGTTAATGAATTCATATAATTCTCATGAAGCAGCAGAAGTAATAGCAGAAGGCTGTCCATTTAAGTTTTGGATACTGACTAGAAGATAATTATTCATATGGGATCAGTAGTGACTATAAAAATTAGATAGAAACTTTTAGGAGGCAGTGGGTTTTTGTTATTGGAGGAGGAACAACTCAGAAAAGGAGAGTGAGAATGTTTGCACAATAATGTGATCAATGTCACTGGATAGTACATGTGGAAACCATTGGTGTATGCTTTGCTGTGCATATTCTCCACAATAAAAACAAAATAAATTTTTTTTTAAAAAAAAAGAATACATGCACTCACAGTCACACATCTTTATGTACATCAGTAGTTCTCAAGAGGCCAGTTCTACAGGGGACATTTGACAATGTCTGGAGACATTTTTGGTTGTCACATCTTTAGTGGGGTGGGTGGCATGTTACTGGTGTCTGGTGGGTAGAGGTCAGGGATGTTACAAAATAAACCTACAATGCACAGGACAGCCCCCAGCAACAACGAATTATCCAGCCCAAGTTGTCAATCGTGCCAAACTTGAGAAACTCTAGGCTGGGGTACAGATAAACTACTTAGACCATCTTTACATATGAAACACCTTATTGCTAAACTAAATAATTATAGGAAAACATTTCCTACCTAGATTGGAATGATATAATTAATTTTACCCCATAACAATATTAAACAATCCCCAATATTTGATGTGCTCATGTGTGTCTAAAAATTATCTACAATTTGTTGGAAATATACAGCCTCTCTAGAAATTTAGCAGGATGATGTCATTTAGCAGAAAGGTGACGTTTGGAGGAAGGCTTTGAGCACAACAGCATGGAGCTGCCAGTTAAGGAGTTCAAGAGGTAGAAGTGGCGGAGCTCAGTCTGCTCTGGAAACCAGATTCCTTTTTGATGTACTCTAGCATCACGTTTCCTCTCTTACATGTCTGGAAACACACTTCATATTCATTGTCTAATGACTTTAGTGTTTTTAAAAAGAAAATTCAAGTAAATAATCAATATTAATGTCCATTGTGTCTCCTCTTGATGAACAAGAATAACTTAATTTGCATAGTATAGGCCATATTATTTCTTTATCATATTAAAGTCTTGCTTTTTTATTCTTGGTATATCCTTGCATTACTTCTAAAATTTTTCAGATTACTGCAAAATTTAAAAGTGTTGACTGAGACATTTTGTGACTTATATCTGGCCCTTATAAGTAATTTCACTGATCAATTTTTGTCCTAATCTTTCTTTTATTTGCTTTTCTGAGTCATTTTGAATTCTTTAAGTGTTGTCATCATATAACAATAAAATTAATTAAGTACAATTTTAAATATAAATGTGCCTCAAGCATTTTTAGATGGTGTTATGAGGTAAAGAAGTAAATAATCAATGTTGAATCAATGTGGAAATTCTCATCTGATTTTGTTAATAATGAAGTAAATAATCAATGTTGAATCAATGTGGAAATTCTCATCTGATTTTGTTAATAATGAACAAAATTGCTCTATTCATGAAGGTTGACTGTAGTGAGGAATTGTTAAATTATTGTTGTAAAGGGACATACTTTTAGGTTTTGGCAGCCATATAGTCCCTATCAGGACTGTTCAACTCTGCCATTGTACTGCAAACAAATCTGATGCGTTCTGATAAAACTGCATTTACAAAAACAAGTGGCTGGTCAAATTTTCCCTGTGGGAGGTAGTTTTCTGACACCTGCCCTACTCAAAATAAGAAACCAGTCACATTTGTATGAGAGAGAAAAACTTTCTTCTAAATGAGACTAAGAACATCCTATAAACTATAGTAATCAAGCTCTACCATTTGACTCAAATTCAGCTTTTTTTTTTTCTCTTATACTCCTTTAGATACCTCATAAACCAATTTAAAGGAATCATTCTCTAATCACTATATCAGATTTAGGAATTTCTTGTCCTGTAATTCCTACCTCCCTTAGCATTCTACCATAAATGTCAGCTTTGAATGCCATGCTTAATGCTGGAGACATGATCCTGTCATGGTCTGCCTTTCACCTTGTCAAGCAGCATTGTACATCTAATACAAGATGTTGAAATGGCAAGGTTGTGGAAAATGCATGGGCTTTAGGATCAGGCACATGTTAGTTACATGACTTTGCACAAGATATTTGGCCTCTTTGAAGTTTATGTTTTCATCTGAAAAATTGAATATCTGTATAAAATGTTATGTTTTGGAATAAATTAAGTAATACAATGAGATAGCCTATACAGGTATTCCCCACCTCCTTCTACCCATAGGGAGTCATAATCATAATAAATCATAAATAAGATATTATGAGATAAAACTTATTCAGTAAACTTTTTCTATTCTTACTGAAAATACTTAAAGTAATATGATACAGAAGAATCAAGAGTCAAGGCAATGAAAAAATAAGATTTTTTCATGTAGACATAAGTTATTTAGGGAAATTTGATTGATAATAGTACTAGTAGCAGTACTAGTTGCCACACTGTTTTTGCTAGATGGTGTGGAGTCAGTACCAAACCAGAGCAACCCTGTGTACAACAGAACAAAACACTGCCTGGTCCTGTGCTGTCCTCACAATCGCTGCTAGAGCCCATTGTTGCAGCCACTATGTCAATCCATCTCTTTGAGGGTCTTCCTCTTTTTTGCTGATCACCTACTTCACCAGGGATGATGTCATTCTCCAGGGGTGGGTTCCTCCTGATAACAAGTCCAGAGTAAGAGAGACAAAGTTTCACCATCTTTACTTCTCAAGAGCATTCTGTTTGCTCTTCAGGCAGTCTATTGTATATCCATTATTCTTTGCCAACACAATAATTTAAAGGCATCAGGTTTTCTTCAGTCTTCCTTGTTCATTGTCCAGCTTTCTCATGCACATGAGGCAACTGAAAATACCATAGCTTGGATCAAGCATATCTTAGTCCACAAATGACAATAATAAAACTTTTGGGTGACATTAAATAAATCCCCAAAACAAAACTGAAAAATCATTAACAACATGAAAAAAAGTTTGTGCATGTGACAAATGGTGAATTTTCTTTAATTTACAAAAAGATTATGCAAATCAATAAGAAAAGAATGGGCAAACCATAAAAGCAAAACCAAACTAACCCATTGCTATTGAGTCAGACTCAAAGCAATTCTATAGGACAGAATATAATTACTTCATAGAGTTTCCAAGGCTGTAATCTTTTTGGAAGCAGACTGCCACATATTTCTCCCAAAGAGTAGTTGATGAGTCCCACCCATGTATGCATGGATCAGCAACCAAGGCATTAAAAAAATACAAGTGACAATAAATTGTATGCAAGTGACGTTCAATCTCAGTAACAACTGTGAAATGCAAATTATGAAAAACAAATTGTATTTTTCTCCTATTAAGCTATCAAAAATTAAGATAGTTTAATTTTTCCAGTGCTGCCTAGGATGTGAATGAATGGGCTGTCTTGTACATTTCTGTTGGGAGTACAAATTGCTGCATCTTTTCTAGAAGACAATTTGGAAATATCCATTAAAATTTAAAATGCACCTTTTGTACACCATTAGAAACCTATGAACATACTTTAAAAAATTTGTCAAAATTCATGTAATGGATATTCATTGTAGAAATATTTCTAAGAACAAAATGCTGAAAACAACCAAAATGTTGTTCATCAAAAGGAGTTAGATTAATATATTAGAGTATATGGATATAATTGTATACTCTACCACCATGATTAATAATGCAATGCCAATGCATGTACTGTTGTTGTTGTTGTTATGTGCCATCGAGTCAGACCCGACTCATAGAGACCCCTCCTTGGGTTTTCGAGGCAGTATCACTACGGAAGTAGATTGCCCAACCTTCCTTCTGAGGAGAGGCTGGTGGGTTTGAACCACCAGCCTTCTGGTTAGAAGTCAAGTGCCTTAAGCACTACGCTACCAGAGCTCCTAAATGCATGTACTAGTATTAAAAAAAAATAATTCTAAGACCTATTTTAATGAAAAAAGAAAGATTCAGATTACATAAAATCCCTTTTGTGAAAATAATTATTAGCATTTGTCAGAAGTCAAGGAAGTGGTAAGATTGGCTTTTTTATATTACGTTTGTATTTTGAGAAAAAAAAGAATCGATGTTTTAAATATAAATGAAGACACAAATGTACACACACACATATAGGTTTTTAAAGGTTAAACCATTTCCAAGGAAACTTTCCAGTGAGAGCATGTGGTTTGTACCAGAGTGTGCTAAGCATAAGGTAGATATGGAGGAAATAAAATGCTATAAAACAAGGATATGAACATCTAACAGCTTGTGGATAAATATATCTTGGTTTCTGTCAATTTTTCTATACTTTACCACTATTTCTGAAAGTATTTATGATCTCTTAAATGAATGTTGTTGAGAAATTACTAGCTTTATATTCTCTTTCATTTATATTAATTTTGTAGAACACCATTGGGAAAATATCATCATTTGTTCATTTGTTTCTATTCATTCTGTGTTTCATTTTTTTTTCTCCAGAGAATGTTTATGGCAAGATGTGAATGTATATGTGGTCAATACAATCATTGAAAGAGCAGGAATAACCTGGCCATTGATCCCCAAAACATACGTCTCAAAAATTTGAGGCTTCAAGCATGAGATGCCTTACTTTTCTTTCAACAGTGCAGTGGATTACTTAATACAATTTTTCTCAAAAAACAAACAAACAAACAAAAAACTCACTGCCAACAAATCAATTCCAACTTATAGTGACCCCTACTGGGTTTTTAAGGAAGATGGGGCAATCTACTTCCATAGTGATACTGCCTCAGAAACCCAAGGAGGGGTCGCTATGAGTCAGGTCCGACTCAACAGCATATAACAACAAAAAAAAATCTTTACAGAAGCAGGCTGCCTCCTCTTCCTTCTGTGGAGAAGCTGGTGGGTTTGAACCATCAACCTTTATGGTTAACAGCCAAATACCTCACCACTACACCACCAGAGCTCCTATGGCTCTTCTAGCCATGTTACTTGTGACTCTCACCAGATGACTGAGTAGGACTACACAAATGTGAGGTGCTTGTGACCCACCAAGGGGATTGGACAGATTGTTAATAATGTAAATAAGGTCCATAAGATGTATGGAACCCTAACATGGAGATTGGTCAGTTTTGTCATCTTGCCAGGCTTAAAATGTGCCATTCTAGAGACAGAAAGGGGGATCTGAATACCATCAAGAAAGAAGAACCAGGAGTGCAGTGTGTCTTTGGACGTGAGATCCCTGTGCTGGGACAGCAAGAAGCAGCACAGAAAAACCATGGTAGAGAAACCATGGAAGGAAAACCACAGCAGCAGACCCCTGCAGCAGAAACTGGCCCGAGAAAAAGTGGTGGACTTTTTGGCCCACAGAGGGAGAAAGCTGAGTGCCTTTAGGCAGGAGACTTTCTGGCAGAGTGGGTACCTCTTTGTGTACTTATTTGCTAAGCTGTAACAACGTTGTAACACTGGCCTGAGCAGGGCAGATGCCAGGCTGAGAAGCTGAGGTCTAAAGAGAGGCAGACCTGTGGGTATGGCCAAGGGGAGGCTGTCCTGATCTAATAATTGTATCTTGAGTATTCCTAAACCTGAATTGTAATCTGTTGCTTCCTTAATAAACTACATAATTGTGAATATTGTCTGAGTTCTATGTGACCATTGCAATGAATTATCAAGCCCAGCAGAGAAGTAATGGGTACTGTGGGAGGGACAGTTGTGGTTAGAACCGGTGAAAAGGTTCGAGGGTGGTGGCATGTCTGACCTCCACCTCATAGGAATCAGCCTTGAGCTGTTGATGGTAATGGTAATTCTCTCCAGAGGAGGTTAGACAACAGCCCCATGCCCTTTTTTCATGTTCCCTACAACTAAGCCCCTTAAATCGTTACTTTCTTACTCTTTTTCCTACAGTCTCATGCGGAAGAACTATTCACTCTAAGACTAATCAATCTCCAGTGTTCAGGAAACTTGTTTTTATCAAACAGTTAATCTTTTTTCCTCTATCTTCAACTTTTAACTTTCTCATTTATTCTCTTTTGTATATAAACAAACTATGTCTATCTCTCTCCTCTTATTAAATAAGTTAATAAAGTAACTGAAATAAAGTAAAACTTTTCTGCCTTGATCTTTTCTGCTGATTATCAAACTATTTGTACTTCTTACCTTCTATCTGGCACTTGGCTGCTAACCAGAAGGCTGGCTTTTCAAACCCACCAGCCACTCTTCAGAAGGAAGATTGGGCAATCTACTTCAGTAATGGTACCTCCTCCGAACCCCAAGGAGAGGTCTCTAGGAGTCGGATCCCAATCAATGGCAGTGAGTGAGTTTAAGACCTTCTATCTTGCTCCTTAATGGACAAGCATTTTGAAGAATATTTTTTGCTCTCTGACTCTGATTTTCACCTGCTATTCCCTTTATAAAGGAACTCTGGTGGTATGGTGCCTAAGGCATTTGAGAGCTAACCAGAAGGCTGGCAGTTCAAACCCACCAGCCACTCCCAGGAAGGAAGACTGGGCAATCTATTTCCGTAAAGATTTACTGCCGCAGAAACCCAAGGGGGGTTGCTATGAATCGGAATTGACTCAATGGCAGTAAGTTTGGTTTTGGTTTTTATTCTCTTTTCAATATAGTGTAATCTAGTTGCTGTCTTCATGGTCCCTCATCACTACTCATGCCAAAGCACTCATGACTTACTATGAGCAGAAACAAATTGACAATCCTTCCCCTTCCCTTTCTTCTCTTCTAATCTCTTCTAAGCAAATCTAAGCAGGTTTACAATTTCTGCTACCTATTATGTCACAATTTCCAAACCTATATCTTCAAATCTAACTTCTTTCATTTCCAAGGCTCATGTACTCAACTGCCTTCATGACATTTCTGTGTGGATGCCTCCGAGATTTCTCACACTTTACAAAATCAAAACCTAATGCTCTCTCTCCAAATCTGCCTCAAAATTGAACATTTCCTCTGCAAATATGTCTCTTCCCTTTTCCTTACCTGTCATATCCAGATATCTACTCAGTTCTGTCACTTATTATTCTTTAAAATAGTACCCTGTTGTCTTCATCCAGGCTACAGTGCATGGTTATGGAGCTGGTGGCTATGATGATAACATCCCAACTCAGCAAGTGAGACAATTGTTCTTTTAGTGGCTGAGTTTTGTCATGTAGCTTTGGGGATTATACCAAGAAGCTCAAGTTAGAGTCTGTGTCTTCAACTTTCCAAATTACCATTAGTCTGTAATAAATAATTTGCTGCTTAATTTAGATAACATGGATTCTGTTCTCTGCAAATAGATCCTAACCAATACAAATTATCAATTTAATTTTTCTGTAATAACACTGTTGTTGTTATTGTTGTTATGTGCCATCAAGTTGGACCCGACGCATTGCGACCTCTCCTTGGGTTTCTGAGGCAGTATCACTACGGAAGTAGATTGCCCCATCTTCCTTCCGAGGAATGGCTGGTGGATTTGAACCGCCAGCCTTCTGGTTAGCAGTCAAATGTCTTAGGCCCTATGCCACAAGAGTGCCTAATTGTACATATAGTATTAAATATTTAGAAGTTTAATGGATTCACATATAAATAGTATATTCTATACAAAGATAACTCCATAATATCTGTCCCTGTCCTCTGGGGCTATTAAACTAAATACAATTATGTTTAAAATATTAGTGAAACTATAACGTCAACTAAGTATGTTAAAATATATATTTTAATAGAAACAATTTTGCAAGATTTAAATTTTCCTCTGTTACCTCATTTCCAAATTTTCTTTGATCAAGAAAACTGCTTATGTTGTTGTCCTAGAAGTTTTCATGCATGATTTCATTTTCTTTGTTGCACTTGAAAGTAGAAATTGAAGTTGTAAAGTTATAACCTTGAGATACATTGATGCTGTCAAACTGAAGGCCATGTAATTTTTTTCTTTGCATTCCTCTGTGGTTCTTAGCATGTCAAAGATGACTAGTCACTTTCATTAAGCACTATGACCTGGTATGAAAATCCAAAGATATTGCAAGGGCTTGTCAAAACAGCTTAGCTCTTATAGCATCTTCTGTGCCATTTATTTTAAAGTTTTAAGAAATTGAAAATAAAGAAAAGATGGTTAAATAATGACATAGTTACAATTAATGATTATGAATGATAATACATTATACATGAAATTTAGTAGTGCCTCTACGAAATAAGGAGCTCTGGTGGTGTAGTGGTTAAGGCATTTGACTGTTGACCAGAAGGTTGGTGGCTCTAACCCACCACCTGCTCCATGGACGAAGATGAAGCAATCTACTTCCATAAAGATTTACGCCTTGAAAACCCAATGAGGGTCGCTGAGTAGGAATCAACTTGATGGCAGTGGGTTGGGTTATATGAAATAAAAAGTTAGTTTCATACAGGGACTACTAATAAATGTCACTGTAAGGCAGGTTCTGTAACTGAGTGGATTGGGCCAGATGCATATAATGAATAAGAAGGATTGAGGGAAAGGAAACCATTGCATAATGTAAAGGGGGCTGTTACTGCTCACAAAATGCTGATGTTGAGTCAATTCTGAGCCACACTTACCCGGAGTAGAACAACCCCATAGGGTTTTCAAGGCTATAATATTTACAGAAGCAGATTGCCATGTCTTTCTACCAAGGAGAAGTGGCTGGTGATTGGAACCAATGGGCTTTTCGTTTAGCAGCTGAGTGCTTTAACTACTGCACTACCCGGTCTCCTTTGCTATTGGTTAGGAGGGAACAATTATTGCCTTGCAGATAAGTAGGCCCACTGTGGCTAGATCTGATTTTTTAAAGAGAAAAAAGGAATCTAGAGTTTGTACAAATCCCCCTGAATTTTAAATGTTGCTAAATATGTCAAATTTAATTGAAAAAAACAAACACAAAACATGTGGGTTAATTTCAGCCCAGTGGTTACCAGATGCTACATCTAGGGTAGAATCTGTTAACAAGAAAACAGTTCATCAGTACACTGTTTCTATACATTTAAATTGCGTTCTCAGTAATAAACAATTATTTTTTAACAAAATATGTATATTTTTACAAAAATGAATGGATGTTTATGAATGATTTTTGTGTTTACTTTATGTTTAGATCATGTTAGACTTCTATTATTTTAGTCAATCTTCTTATAGGAATGAATAGCTGATTGAATGAATGAATAGCTCATAGAGATAGGAAAGTGAATGTGGAAGACTTCATCATTATTATTTTTTTAAAGTATGGATCTTGATACCAGAGCCCTTACAAAGTCACTAGAAAAAGTACAAAACACAAAAGCAAATTGTTATGTAGATGTGTATGTGCTATATACCTATTAATAACTTTTATATTTATCACCAATATTATGCAACCCACATCAGATTAATCACTCAGACT
Source organism: Orycteropus afer afer (assembly GCF_000298275.1). Lineage (NCBI taxonomy): Eukaryota > Metazoa > Chordata > Mammalia > Tubulidentata > Orycteropodidae > Orycteropus > Orycteropus afer. The sequence continues at coordinate 25,307,063 of NW_006921594.1, forward strand.
CTGTAGCTTCAGAGCCCAATGTCTTGGCTCCAAATGTCAACTCTACCACTTATTAGCTGTGTCCTTGAATATCTTATGTGATCTAACCTTTAATGTTTCATATCACAGCATTATTAGGAAGATGAAATGACAAAGTAAAATTTTGGGGTAAGAGAATGAATATCACAGAGTAAGAATTCATTAAATATTAGCTTTGGTGGCATAGTGCTTAAGGCATTTGATTGGGCAATCTACTTCTGTAGAGATACGCCTCAGAAACCAAAGGAAGTGTCACTATGATTCTTATCAACTCGACAGCAGTGAATTTGTTTTTTTTTTGTATAATTTATTAAAAAGCATTTGCCCTAATATATATATATATATGGCTTGTTCACAATTAACTGCTTTATTTCTTGGTTCTCCAAGTTTTTTGTTTTTTGTTTTTTTTCCCTAATCTATTCAGCATATATTTTAATACTAGGTGCTTGAGTATCTTACGTGATACTCAATCTAGACTTTGTGATAAGAGTGAGAGTAAGATGTAGTTCTATCCTCAAAATGCTCAATTATTAGTATAAGAAATAAAAAGACTTATTTGCTTGAATTTTTGCTCTTTCATGAATATCTTGATATTTCACAAAAGATATGGGGTTTTGAATACTGTGCCAAAAATTAATTATATTTATGACCTTATCAACACGATAATGTATTTCATTGCAAAATACATAATGAGTTTTCCATTCAGTGAAATACCAATACAAGTGTTAAATATCACAAAATATTAGCAAGTGACATGGATATCTACTTTTTTCTTAACTGAAGGAATCCCCATACAAGTGAAAGAAAATTACCAAAAACAATGAAGTCAATGAAGCATCGCACATTTTGGCTTCACTTTCTTCCCTCTCCAGACTAAAATGATTAATCTTTCTCTTGGTGAATACTTCAGCACTTTATTCCACAGCATCTTCTTCAAAAATTTGCAGTCTTGGTATTAATCTAATATTCTTGATTTGCTCTCCCTATACTAGACTATTGAATTCTGCTTGAAACGATTTTAAAGCACACAGATAACAGTCACATGAAACTTTTAGTCTACAGTATCACCTGGAGCCGCTATCCAACATTGTCATGCAAGTTTAGACTTTCCTTGGTTCCTAAACCCACTCCCCACTAAGGTTATTTTCTTCCATTATTTCCTCAAGTCTCACTACCTCTTCTCTCACCACCACATTTCTTGAAAACAGAAAATAAAATTATTAGGCATAAAGTTGTTCAACTCACTTATCCACCACTTACCTACAAATTTGCAACATCCAAAACCACACTTAACTCTATAAAAATAGTATTACTCTCAGGGCCAGGTTTCCAGGGTCCACTTTCTCTGTCATGACCATATTCTCTGCCTAACATTATTCTCTCTGGTCAACATTCACTTTGAGTTTTGTAACACCTGGTACCTTCCTCTTGATAGTCTGCTTCTCTCTTCCATGAGAACCATCAGAGAGGAGAATGTGAGGTAATTTGTCCTTCTCTTTCTCTGCTCTGTTCATATGGAATCTCTGTCATTACCACATATAGCAGAATGGGAGGTAAATTATTCTTTAGGGAAAGATTAGACTAATGAGAGGAAACCATAATGCACAAGAGGAAACTGGGACAAATTTTTCCCCATAACTTAAGGATAAAACTTTTAAGAATATCTTTTCTAAAGAAGATAGTCAGTGAAGTGGAAGCACTGACATTCTTCCCAAAAAATAAAACTTTGGAACTGTGGCATTTAAAGGCTGGAAAAGTTTGGAACTTTGTATCCTTAATGTCCGCTCTGTTTAAAAAAAAAAAAAAAAAGATCTACCTACTTATACTACTGGACTTACACTATGAAACTACTGAATTTTCTTCCTTTCCCACGTTTTGGTTTTGCCATTTTTTCTTTAGCTTCTCTGGTGTTTTCCCATTGAAGTGCCTTTTGGTCAAAGCAATCCAGAGTTTGATTCACCTGCATTGGACGGAAGCTTAACTGCTAACACTTATTATAGACATTAGAAGAAAATGAAGGGACAAAAATAAGTCTACAATAATAAGTACAAAATATGCTTAACATCATAAGTCATCAGGGAAATACTAATTAAAATCACAAAGAAATACCACCATAGACCTACAAAAATATCAAAAGTTTGAAAAATAGACAATACAAAGTGTTGATGAAGGTATGGAGTAAATGGAAATCTCATACACTGATGGTAACCGAAAAAAAAAACCACATGCACTGTCATCCAGTAAGATCTGACTCATAGTGACCTCTCCTTGGGTTTCCAAGGAGTATCACTATGGAAGTGGATTGCCCAACCTTCCTTCCGGGGAGTGGCTGGTGGGTTTGAACCGCCAGTCTTCTGGTTAGCAGTCAAATGCCTTAGGCACTATGATGTAGGAGTGCAAAATTGTACAATCACTCTGGAAAAGTTTGGTGCTTTTTATATGTTATAAAGTTAAACATACTCCTAACATATAACTGAACAATTCAGTTCTTATCTATTTGCCCAAGAGAAATAAAAATACATGTCCAGAACTTGTATACTTGTATTAATAATAGCCCCAAATTGGAGACAACCAAAAGTCCACAACAGATGAATGTAATAAATCCCCAGTATATGTAACAGCATGGATGAATCTCAAAAACATTAAGCTAAGCGAGAAAGCCAAAAGAATACATACTGTGTGATTTAATTTATTTGAAAGTCAAGAGCAAACAAACAAGTCTATAGTGTTGCAAAGTGGCCACTGTGTTCAGAGAAGAGAAATTTACTTCAAAGGAGCACCAAGGAAGATTTTGGTGATGGGTATATTCTATATCTTGATTGTTATGATGGTTACATGAGAGTACTGATTTTTCAAAATTTATCTGCCTGTACATTTAAAATTGGCACATTTTGTTGCAGTGAATTATACCTCAATAAAGAAAAATGGGAGTACAGGTAGTCCCTGGATTATAAACTTCAGATTTACAGACAATTCCTACTTGCTTTTTAATATTAGGTAAATTTGCCCTCAATTTGAAATGATTGAATGAACCCCTATTCACAACAAATTCTTCATCAAAATCATCTTCACTTGCTGCATTTGCAGTTTATAAATAATTGAAAAGGCTTCCAACCTATTCTTGCACTAAAGTGAGGCTAAATAAGAATTTTATACAACTGGTCTGACTTACCCAGAAATTCTTAAAGACACAGTTAGGAAAGGATCTTGTTTGTAACCTGGGGACGACCTGTACAATAAAGTAATCCCTTTGAGTTAATTGCCTAAATTGTATTTGCTAGCTACTTTCAATTTGAATTTTCAATTTCAGCATGAAATTAATTAGAGTCTTATTGTTAAGAAGCTCTGATGGTGTAGTGCCTAAGGCATTTAACTGCTAACCAGAAGGTTGGCAGTTCAAATCCACCATCACTCTGGTGGAAGGAAGATGGGACCATCTACTTCCTTAAAAATGTATCACCTCTACTATGCCTCAGAAACCCAAGGAGGGGTCGCTATGAGTCGGGCCCGACCCAACGGCACACAACAACAACAACATGAGTCAGAATTGACTCAATGGCAGTGAGTTTGGTTTTTTCAATTTGTTGTTGTTGAAGTCTGTGGTCTAACCTCACAGAGTAAGATGCATTGTACATAGTATTTATGTTTTATTTTTTTTTTAAAAAGCATAAATTAGACAAACAGAACCTATTTCTTTCAAATCATGACTCACACAGATGGCTTTTCTGTTTTATGCAGTAATTTGTTTCAGCTAACCAGGAGGATGGTGCTTCAAACCCAGCCACTCCTGGGAAGGCAGAATGAGCAAACTACTTCCGTAGTGATACTGCCCCAGAAACCCAATGGCAGTGAGTTTTTTCTTATTTGTTAACCAGAATTTCTGCTTTATTGTTGATGTTCTACATATTAACAGCTCAGGTACTATAGAAACTCTAAGATGAACTAAAAGGCCATATCCTCCTCTTTGTGGAAGGCTATTTTTGAGGATTCTACAAATAAGAAGGGAATCCTGGAAATTTGCATGAATTGATTTATTCTATTATATTTATTTTCTATTCTTCAGAATTCCCATCAAAAATTAAATAAAAGGAAACACATTTAAGTTTTTTTTTTTTTTTTTTAATGAATATTCAAATACTACTACCAGGATAAAAGGACCTAATCTTTCTCTCAAAAGCAGATAGAATGGGATTAGAAGTTGTTTTTGAATTATATTATTTGGCAAGATAATTAAAACTCTCTCTATGCTCATTCTTTCAGAGATCATCTTACTTTTCTGAAATGAAATTGCTGAGTACAACCTGCAATATAAGGCTTTATAAATATTCTATTCAGGCTTCTCAAAAGATTTACTTGAAACTTTACCTGTGATGACAGATGGGATAAGGAAGACAGGGCAACATTCTTTACTCTGCCTATACCCTGGACAGACAGGATTTATGCTGTTGTTTTCTACAAAGGACAGGGGGTGTCAGGCTTCTCTCCTAGATCTATTTACATTCACTATGAAATGAAGATCACAGCCAAATGTTTGAGTGCATTAATTTTGGGTTTGAAAGACTCATTTTATTTCAAAATGAGAAAAACATGGGATGATGGAAGAATGTTACTAGTAGTGTGCTGGGGAGCTGGGAGTGGGGGGAAACCCTGATCCATAACATTTACTAATTTCCTTGGTGTAAATATTCCCAGTATTTCCAATTGAAAGTCAGCAATGCAATGTCACCTGATCCACAAATTTCTGAAATATTCTCATTGATATCTGCTAAATATATAAATAACTTTTGGAAAAATGACACAAAATATTCTCTTTTCATACTGTGGGTTGCTTTGACTGTTAACTTACTCCAAGTACCTATTTACTTTGAGATGTACATTTAGAAAAATAAATTATAGAAATTAGGAAGTGAATAGAAATAGTCTTCTTCCATTTAAGAGCCTTAAAGAGACACATAACAATTCCTTTGATTAACAACTTGGTAGTGGTTAAGTAGTCAGAAAAATTTTTATCTATAGACAAAGCCAGGAGTATCAAGAGCTACTCCACAATATATATTTCCCAAAATATATGCAATGCATAGCAAACAAATTATAATTTATAAAACATTTGTGATATTTCTATAAATCAAAATAAAAAACACAAGACAACAATTGGGGAGTGGGGAAGTCCCTAACATAGAAATAGGAAACTATGAAATATACTCACTATTTTATACATAGGGAAACTGAAATGCAGAGAGGTTAAGTGATCTGTCCAGAGGTATACAGTTGATAAACGGCAGAGCCAGGACTCCATCCCATGTTCATGGTCTGGCTGGTCTTAAGTATTAATGCCCTTTGATACCACTGCCAATATAAAAATCAATTTCACGTTTATAGTTTAGTGTCATCTATTTATTGAGTGGGCTCTTTTGGTTGTGAGGGCCAGAGAATTGCTCAGGTTTCTTCAAACAATGTAGGAGCACTGAAGCAGGAATTACATTATACAACCAGGTTTCACTGAAATCCAGAATAAATGGAATACTTAACTTTCAAAGAGGTACGAATTGGGGCATCCCTTCTAGGATGCTGGCACACCATTCTAAATTCAATGTAACTGGCTTTCACATGATCTTGAAGGCCTCTCCACAGCAAGAGTTCTGACATTTATTACTGTGTTCTGTATGTGACTGCACAGTTTTTTGTTGTTGTTGTTGTTGTTGTTGTTGTTGTTCTAAATTCCTTACTCAAATTCTGGAAAAAGAAACTCTAATTGGCCCAGCCAGTTAACATTGTCCTTGTTTAAGCAGAGCTTACTAGCAAGAGTCTTCATAAAGGGCAATGAATTCTTAAACAGGGGGATTGTGGGAATGGACAAAAGCAGACTTTCAAGCTTTGGCAACTAGATGGACATTTGTGTCACTCATCACAAAAGAAAATATAGAATGAGAAGAAGATTATTTCAATATTTCTGACTTTTACCCAGTGCTGTTGAGTCAATTCTGAGGACAGGTGCTCTAACAATTTATTTTAGAAGGATCAACCATAGTCGCAGGGGACATCAAGCTCAATTGGCATAACATGCTACACAAAAGATTGTTCCACCTCCTACTTTGGCGAGTAGCAACTGGGATCTTAAAAGCTAGCAAGCTGCCATCTAGATGCAATGATGTGTCTCTCCTCGTACGGAGCAAAGAAGAATGAAGAAAACCAAAATTCATGGAAACAATTAGTCCTAGTGACTGGTACACCATCTGCAGCCTATATGACTATGAGACCAGAAGAACTAGATGATGCCTGGCTACCACTGTCATCCACTTGGAAAGGGATTTATGTAGGAGATCCTTGATAGAGAGGGAGAACAATGTGGAACAAAATTCAAAATCATTTGGAGGAAAAACAAGGGTGGGGGGGGACCAGGTATGGTGGTCCGATAGAGCCTGGTGGAACCACTGGGACTATGGCCCCTAGCTGCCCTTCAGGTCTGGAATTGAACCCACACCTGTGGTTTCCAGCCAAACAAAAGACAGGCATATGAGTTGAAGATCATGAGAGAAAGAAGGGCTGCTTATGCACAGGGAGACAGCTCAGGGGACAGGAGTCCATAGAGGGATGGACACTGGGAAGAGGTAACTGTGGGGAGGAGGTGGGAGGGGAGCTATTGTGTTGTGGTAAACTGTGGTCAATGTCATGAGACAAAGTGTATGTGAACTGCTGTATGGAAAGTGAATTTGCTCTGTGAATCTTCACCCAAATCACAATAAAATAAAATAAAAAAAGAAGGATCAGCACAAGGCTAGTCTCTATGAGGCAAAAATTAAAGATGTCCCAAATGTTCACCTTTTCTAAACTGTTGTACCAAGCCATTATTTCTAACATCAGCTCCTCTTCCTCTTCTCAATGCTTTCCCTCCCTTCCCATCTTAAGTTTCCTTATTTTGCTGTAACCGTCTCCCAGAATTCACAAAAGGCCAATGAAATGGCTCATGTAGTTGTGGAGGATGGAAAGTCCCAAATCTAAGGGTCAGGCATTGGCCCGAAGGCTTCTCAGCCTGTAGTTGCAGGGGCTGAAGAACCCGAATGGGCAGTCCGATGACTGGCTGCTGTCTTCAGTCTCCAGAACTGGGGGTCAGCTGATGAAGAACCAGATGCAGAATCCAGAGCAAGAGAAAGAGCTTTGCCAGAGCACTGGATACAGACCATCCTCAAGGAAATTAAGGGTTGTGACTAGAGTCACACTCTCTAGTAAGGTGATACATCCTACCCAAATCCTGCCTCATTAACGTAATAGACAACTTGCTCCAAAACGGGACCATAACCACAGGCATCACTCTACTCGTTGTCATCGAGTCGATGCCAACTCATGTTGACCGCCATTCAGTTCCAAAGGTGTAAACCTTTACAGAAGCAGATTCCCTAATCTATGGAGTGACTGAGGGGTTTGAACCACTGACCTTTTGGTTAGCAGCCCAATGCCTTAACCCCTACACCACAAGAGCATTTTTAACCACAGGCATAGAGGCAAGGATTTACAATACATCATAAAATGGAACACTATGGCTAGAAGGGCCATATGAAGTAATTCATAGCACCACAACAGGGTAGAACTGTCCCATAGTGTCCAAGGCTGTAATCTTCATAGAAGCTAACAGCCACACCTTTCTCCTGTGAAGAAACTGGTAGGTTTGAACCACTGACCTTTCCATTATCAGTTTGTTCACCAGAGCCCCTTTTTTCTTTTTAAGGGAGGAATAAACAAGTTGACTTTAAGGTATTCGCAAAATACACACACACTCACACACAGATCTCATATATATATATATATATATATATATATATATATATATACACACAAACACACCAATCTCATTACCAATCTCATTGCCATCAAATTGATTCTGACTCATAGTTACCCCCACTGGATTTCCAAGGCAGTAAATCTTCATGGAAGTAAATTGCACTATATATTCCTTCCACTGAGTGGCTGGCAGGTTTGAACTATCAGCCTTCTGGTTATCTGTCAAATGCCTTAGGCACCAAACCACCAGAGCTCCTTAATTGCAACATATATAGAATGAGCAATTCATTAATAGCCTACAGCTCAGGAAAGCCTCCTGGATATTGAACCATCATTGTACTTGCCATGGTGAAGTCAGTGTATCTTAGTCATGCAATGACTTAGTCTCATGTCCCACTTATTTTCATTTTTAAGTTGTGTCAATTAAATATTTAAATTAAATCCCAATGCATTTTGGGTGTGAAATTTTAATTGAAAGTCAGCACACTATGGTTTTGTTTTTTTTTTCCCCATATAAATTTGTTGCTTGAAGGCTGCCTGGCAAAAAGAAAGAAAGGATAAAACAGAAAATGTCTTTGAGGTAAATTCAGCAAAATCATAGATGCAGTTCCTCTGAGTACTGCTGCACTGAAAAACCCCTCAGAGATAGGAAAAAAAAATTCCTGTCTGTTATACCACACATTTTCTAAACTACACTCTTTTGAAGCAGTCATTAAGGGTTGCATCCTCAGTGTATAGTGTTTTATGGTCTCACTGTATATGACAACATTAAATATCATTAAAAAGCATAATTAGACTAAAAATGGATAGAGCCATTTATCTTTTGAAATACATCAGATGCAGTCTGTCCTTGAAACAAAAAGCTTTTTTCTCTTCTAAAACACATGAGCAGAATATGAAGCAATTCTCCGGGTTGCTTAAAAGACACATTAATAACACTAAAACAAAGTGTTGAAAATAGGAAATTTCAGTCCTTTATAAGGTTCCTACGTAAGTGAAATAAGGTAACTATTTCAGCAGTATACTGGAAGAGTAAAGAGAAACTAAGAACAAAAAAAAAAAAATTACAAAACATGGGATAAAGCAGAACAAAACAAAATAAAACCTTATCTTAGTTACTTAGATTAGAGAAAAGAAAATAAATGTCCTACCTCATAAAACATTTATATAATGACCATTATGCAAACATCAGATGTGCTTTTAAAATGTATTAATAATGGAAAAATAAAGTGTAACAGTAAGTGAAAGACTTGAAGATACCCAACTCTGTAGAGAAAATGATTGGAAATAGAATCCAATACTTAGCAACCATTGTCTGGCTATCTATTTTTCAGAACCACTAACTGGAAAACAAATAGTAATATTTTTAAGACATTATTCAGAAAGATAGACTAGTTTTCTAATAAATTTGTCTACCAAGTAAACGAAATACCAGAGTAAAAGTTCTGCAGGAATATTGAGTATGGAATGCAAATTTTGTGGAAGAGTTAGTCATCTGTAACTCAGCGGAGGACAGAGCCCTCTGCTCCAGTACAGGGAGTGGGAGGTTTAATTAAAAAGTCAATTCTTGTTTATGAAAAATGTGCATCTTAGCTTTGGGTCCAGGGACAAGTGAACTGGTGTGCTTATTTTTGTTTATTATGCTTAGCTATTGAGTGCAACTGTACTCTGAACAAGCTCATTGAAAATAAATACACATCCAAATGGATTCATGATTTTAAAATAGACACACTGATTTATAAAGTGCTTTTAATAAAATATATCAGAAAAGTATAAAAACAAGTAAAATTAAGTTGAAAACCTTATGAACTACATGCAAAAAAATTAAATAACTATGTTTCTGTTAAATAGTTTGGTCATTGTAAGAAATGCTCCCTAAATCCTTAAATTGTGAATTCACTAAGGTACTCTCTGAGATTGAAAGTCTCCATTAGGGATTTCTATTAGGAATGAATTTACATTCTGCTTCAGGGGAAACACGATTCTTTCACTTTATCACTCAGTGTTAAGTACTTGGTTGGTCACAGCTTTAGCCTAAAGCCTCGATGGGAATTAATGGACACACACTGAAAAAGCTTGACAATGCTGAATTGAAAAGATCCACAAAGACCCGACTTAATAAAGAGGGACTATTTTTTTTCTCAGAGAATTTAAATTAGTAAGTAGGTTCACGTTTTTATATAAAATCTACTTTGAGGGTTAAAATATAAATGCTTGCTATCATTAGGAACCTTGGTCTCCCTGAGAAAAATTTGCAAAAACTTTTGCAAAAGGCTGTATTGTATAACCTCAATCGGAACCCAGCAGGGATGATCATCAGGGATTACATTTCCTATTACTGCTTTCTTGTTATTGGACAGAAAGGCTGAACCTCCATCCTCTTCAGAGTGTCCCTTCCTGACACTCCATGGAGCCTTGCTGCTCTGTGCATGGCTCAAGTGCTGTTAGTAAGAGCATCACTCAGGAGTGTTAGAAATGCAAACTCTCAGGCCCCATCCAAGACTGATGGATAAGAATGGACATTTTTACATCTCCAGGTGATTCTTCCGCATATTTAAACTTTAAGGAATGGTAGTCTCAATCTACTTCCGTAGTGATACTGCCTCGGAAACCCAAGGAGGGGCGCTATGAGTCGGGGTTGTCTCCACAGCACGTAACAACAACAACAGCCTCAGCTGTGGAGGGTTTTACAGATGGGATTCCCACCTTCTTCAAAGGTACACCCTGTCCTCACAGGCCCTTTCTCTTTTTAACCACACTTCCTGGGCGGTGCAGATTTTTAACATGCTGGTTGCTAACTAAAAGTTGGAATCCACCCAGAGACAGCCCAGCAAAAGGGCCTGGCGACCTACTTCCCCAAAATCAGCCCCTGAAAACACTAGGGAGCACAGTTCTACTCTGACAGTAAGGATTCCCCAGAAGCTGGAATTCACTCATTGCTGCATGAGACAACTGGTATTGGTATTTCCTAAGTGCCATCTCACACTCGCACTAAAATTGTTGAGTTTTAGGTTTCCTTCTGCAGTTTATAAAGTCTACTTCTAAATTGCAGTAAGCTAAATTTCTGCTACTGGGATGTAGAAGGAATGATATTCAGGAACCTGGGAAGGGAGAGGAATGGCCCTGGGAATCTTGCCCTCTGGAATTTTGCTCTCAGGTACCTAAAATAGAAGGCTTATCTTGGACTTGAGTTATTTTCTGCTGGAAACCTCTGTTGATCTACATGAGATAGGAAACTGACATTTCTCCTACAACCTATTTTAGACCTTATTTTACCAAAAAAGAATTTCTTACTTGGCACTACCCCCAAAAATTTGTATTTTGGAATGTTTACTTATATGATGAGGTTTTTTTTTTTGGTTTTGTTTTGTTTTTTTAATATTCCCTTTTCTTAAAAGAAGCTCAGCTCCTTCCAGTTTAATCAGAATGAAGTGAGTGAAAAAACTCTTAGAAAAAAAGAAACATGTTATTATCAAAACAAATTGCATTTTAATGACTTACTGCCTCAGGTTAGAACTCCACCCTGACAATTATGAAATGGCAGCTCATTAACAAAAGTGAGAGCATTTTTTAAAAAAAATTTATTGCTTTTTGGTTAGGCTCTGGAGTTTCTAGGAGAAGGTATCAGAAGCAGGGTGAGTCTTTGGATTGGTTGATTTCTTAAAACAAGGACAAATGGAAGTGAGAGGAGATTCAAAGTAAAGAAAAAAGTATATGAGAGTCATTGGACCTTCTGTGGTTGTAATCACAAAGCTGGGGGTGGTGGTTATTCTGTTTTTCAGGAAGATAGAGAAGAAAGGCAATTCAACTAAACTGCTACACTTTAAAAAAGCTAAAATCTTTCTTTTGCATTTATCCAGTATATGAATTTTGTTCCAACACAACTTCTGTCTTTGAGCAAAAGTGGCAGAATCTAGTTGAAATTAAAAGTAAAGAACTTTTATTGAGGGGTGAGGCAATTTGAAAATTGGAAATCCTAAAGTCCAGATTCTGTGATCTGGGTAAGTGACCCAAAGGAGGAGATAGTTCAAAGCGTTTATTTAAGAAAACGCAAGGCCATTCAGATAAAATTCAGTGAATGGTTGACATTTTGGTACTAGTTACAAAATTGAGTGATGGTACATCTGATTGGTAGGAGATATATGTTTCTAAAGTTGCTTTTTAAAGTTAAAAAGTAATCATTAAATTGAGTACACCTGGCCTCAAAATAATCACAAGACCTTCCTGTGCAACTGCAGGGAGGGTGTGCATAATTCTAAAGTTTGTTTTGAGTTAGCATCTGTTCTGAGAATTCTTTTGGACCAGGTTTCCTAGGCAGCAAACAAAATCTGTAAGCAAACAAAATTATGTTTGTTTTTTGCAATTGTTTACCAAAGAATTCCTCAGGGTACAGTGGGGAGTTACAGGAATTAGGCTATATACCTGATGCGCTGGTGGTGCAGTGGTTAAGGCGTTCAACTGCTAACCAAAAGTCCTTGGTTCCAATCCACCAGCCGTTCTGTGGGAGAAAGATAAGGCACGCAGCTTCTATGAAGATTTTACAGCCTTGGAAACCCTAGGGGAAGTTCTACTCTATCCCATAGGGTTGCTATGGGTTGGAACAGACTTGATGGCTGTGGATCTGGTTTGCTTTGGTATTCCTGATGCATAGGTTACTGTGTTGGATTGGGTTCTCTAGAGAAACACAAAAACCAGCAAAGTGTATATGTATATATATTTATAGAGAGAGAAAGAGAGAGAGAGAGAGATTTATCTTAG
>NW_006921594.1:25324194-25325031 GCF_000298275.1 Orycteropus afer afer
AGACCCCTGTATGATTGACCCACCATCAGCCTAAACCAGTATACAACTATTACTGAAAATAGATTGGCCTCACTATAAAACATTCTTTGATCAACTATCAGATCTATTCATCCCACTTCTCCACAGCCCATTTTTTTCTAGATTTATTTTTCCCTTTAAAAGAAAAACCCTTTGGCGTAGCTCTTGAGACATTTCCAGATTTTATGGTCAGAGCTCCCTGTAACACAATAATCCACCCCGCCTTGAAGTAATCTTTTCAAATAAAATCTCTCCTTTACTAAGTCTGGATTTGTTTTCTTTTTGTTTTGCTTCGACAAGTAAGATAAATGATTTAATCAAAGAAACTCTTCATGAACATAAATAACTCAAAAACCTGACAGACCTTGAGGCCCCACAGAAGGCTTACTTGAAGAAATAACACTTGAGCTGAGAAAAGGGCTGAGAGTGAGAAGTGGCATACTGAGAGAAGCCTGGAGAGTTTCTAAAGTCTGAAAGAGAGTCCATAGGGCTGAGACCACAATGCCTAGGAAAAGAAACTTGGCAAAACAACAACCATATTTTTTAAAAAGCTACCATTTGATCACCTTTTTATTATCTTGGGCTCTTTCTTTCATATGAGTTCTTCTGTATTTTTCGTCATTGCCATAATAAAGATGATACATTTCATTTTAACAGCTATCATGTCAGCATAATAATTAAGAAATGTATATTACCACTGAAGAGTCAATTGGTTTTAGATTCACATGTTGTTCTTGTTAGGTGCCGTCGAGTTGGCTCTGACTCATAGTGACTCTGTATAACAGAACGAAACACTGCCCAATCCTGTGCCAGCCTCAC
>NW_006921594.1:25325831-25327023 GCF_000298275.1 Orycteropus afer afer
TAGTAGTGGTGGAGGCTGGCAGGCAGGTGAGTCCCAGGTCCGTGAGTAGGTCTGGAGGATCCTCCCAATTCTCGGGGTTTGATGAACCTCGGTCAGCAGATCAGATGATGGCAGCTGTCCCAAATCCAGCAGTGAGATGAGGATGAGCCAAAACACAAACCTGGAGCAAGAGAAGGATGAACCTTCCCAGGAGATTCATAGGTATATCCTCAAGGAAGCTAAGGGTGGTGATTTGAATTATACCCTCCAGCAAGGCAGGACTCAAGATACATTCCACCTGTGTTGCTCCAACAGAAATATCCTAAGTGGATGGCTTTAACAATCAGCAGCTCAAGGTAAATTCCATCATAGAGCTGATTGCCAGTCATGTAGGGAATGACTACTATCAGCTGCCCAGCCAAGTTGATACCTGACCTTAACTACCACACCACCCCAAACAGGCATGGATAATGGGATTTACGAAACACCACAGAATGGAGGACAATGGCTAGAAGGGCCACATCAAGCAATTCACTGCACTTATGTTGAGAGGCAATCCATAATAGTACATGCAGACTGTAGTATTTAATCTTCATCAGTAAGTGCTTCAAATCATCCTCACTTTCAGCAAGCAAAGTTTTGTCATCTGCATATTGCAGGTTGTTAATGAATCTTCCTCCAATCCTGCTGCCACATTCTTCTTCATATAGTTTTGCTTTTCGAATTATTTGCTCAGTATACAGTTTGAACAAGTATGGTGAAAGGACACAACCCTGACACACTCCCTTCCTGATTTTAAACCATGCAGTGTTCCTTTATTCTATTCAAACAACAGCCTCCTGGTCAATGTACAGGTACCTCAGGAGCACAATTAAGTGTTCTGGAATTCCCATTCTTCTCCATGTTATCCATAATTTGTTATGATACACATAATTGAATGTGTTTGCATAGTCAATAAAACACAAGTAAACATCTTTCTGGTATTCTTTCCTTTCAGCCCAGATCCATCTGACATCAGTAATATATCCCTCATTCCATGTCCTCTTCTGAATCCAACTTGCATTTCTGGATATTCTCTGCCAAAATACTGATTCAACCTTTTTTGAATCATCTTCAGCAAGATTTTACTTGAGTGTGATATTAATGATATTGTTCTATAATTTCCACATTCTGTAGGATCACCCTTCTTTGGAATGGGTACAAATATAGATCT
>NW_006921594.1:25329278-25329850 GCF_000298275.1 Orycteropus afer afer
TGGCTTTGGGGGTTGGTGTGTAAATTTGAATAATCATAGTATCAACTGATCTTCCTTGTCACCAAACCAAATGGATATTATCCTATCACTGACAGCATTGTACTTCAGATAGACCTTGAAACATTTTTTGTGACAATGAATGCCACACCATTGCTTTTCAATTTGTGTTCCTAGCATAGCAGATCATATGGTTGTCTGATTAAAAATGGCCAAAATCAGTCCATTTCAGCTCACTAATGTCTAGGATATCAATCTTTATGCATTCCATTTCATTTTTGAAATCTTCCTAGATTCATATTTTGTACATTCATGTTCTGATTATTAATGGATGTTTGCAGCTATTTCTTCTCATTTTGAGTCGTGCCACAGCAGCAAATGGAGGTCCTGAAAGCTTTACTCCATCCACATCATTAATGTCAGCTCTACTCTCAGGAGGCAGCTCTTCCCCAGTTGCGTTTTGAGTGCTTTCCAACCTGAGGGGCTCATCTTCTGGCACTATATCAGACAATGTTTCAAGGCTATTCGTAAAGTTTTCCAGTAATATATCAGACAGTGTTTCACTGCTATTCATA
>NW_006921594.1:25330122-25330627 GCF_000298275.1 Orycteropus afer afer
ATATATATATTATTTATCATTGTTAAGTAGCTTTTTAAAAATGGTTAACATATGAAAAGAGGCCTTCAGTGTAACAAAGTAACCCAGAGTACTTCTCTTTAAGAAAAACAAGCAAACATGTTGTCTAGACACTTTCATAAATGGATGTACAGAGAGAAGGGTTGTGTCTTAAAAGACTTTCTTCTCTCAGAGTCCAAGAGGAAAGTATAATCAACAAAAAAATTAATGCTGTTCCTTTTCTTAAGGACTATGAAAGAAAATGGCTTCAGACTTTTCAAAAGCAACCCTGGAGGCAGAAAGAAAATGTAGCTGTCACTTTAAAATTTTTAACAAATTTCCAATCTAGAATTCATACCCGGTCAAACTATCAATTACCAATAAGAGTAGATCAAAATACAAAATTAGAAAAACACTTACCTCTCAAGAATCAATTCCCAAGAAATTACTAGAGGTGAAACTTTGTAAAATGGAAAGTAAATCAAGAGAGAAGTAGAGAAGAGCAAAA
>NW_006921594.1:25331722-25332683 GCF_000298275.1 Orycteropus afer afer
AAAAATATGTATTGTAAATCCTAATCTCTATGCCTGTAGTTATAAACCTATTTGGGAATGGATTTTCTTTGTTATGTTAATGAGACAAGATAAATGTAGAGTGTGTTTTAAATCAATCTCTTTGAGATATAAAAGAGATTAAACAAGTGAGCAAAGGTGACATGGGGTTATATAGATGCCAGTACATGGAGATCTCCTAGAAACCAGGAAGCAGAAGTTAAAGAGACAAGGATCCTTCTTTAGAGCTAATAGAGAGAGAAAGCCTACTCCTAGAGCTGGTGCTCTCAATTTGGACTTCTAGCCTCCTAAACTGTAAGAAAATGAGTATCTGTTTGTTCAAGCCTCCACTTGTGGTATTTCTGCTACAGCAGCACTGGAGAACTAAGACAGCTGTAAACTAGAGAGTGGGGCACTAGAAGAATATATAACAGGATTGCAAGTAGTAATAAGCAACATTAAATGAAAATTGTGGAAAACTGACATATGAAAGAGAGCTGTAGCTTGAGGAAAAACAGGTCCCTCCCTGAACAGCAGAAGATTCAAAAGATTCCTGCAGTAGAGTGAATGAAAAGGAAATAAAGGGCAATAATCAACATACTGGTATATAAAAGGGGCCAACAAAAGCAATATTAGGAATCACTGAATCCTAAGGGAACCTTCAGGACTTACTGCACTTTACAACCTTTAAGTTTCTGGGGAAGAAGATCCCTTGTGATGTGTGAAGTAGCTATAACCAGGGACTAAACTGAGTGATTATAATTGAAACATCCTTCAAAGTATATAATCATTTAAGAGGTCAGTCATCCATTTTCCCCCCAACAATGACAGATTATTTACCATTATTGTGCTATTTAGATTTCCTTTTGGTTGAAAATTCAGCTCCTACACACATGTAGAATAGTTCAAAATTTCTTGGTGTCTCCCCATGGACTGTAAAATGTTAAGTTTTGGTTGTTTGCAC
>NW_006921594.1:25333546-25334077 GCF_000298275.1 Orycteropus afer afer
CTTCAAAACTTGTTGTTGTTGTTATGTGCCATTGAATTGGACCGGGCTCATAGCGACCCCTCCCTGGATTTCTGAGGCCGTGTCACTACAGAAGTAGATTGCCCCATCTTCCTTCCGAGGAGTGGCTGGTGGGTTTGAACAGCCAGCCTTCTGGCTAGCAGTCAAGTGCCTTAGGCACTATGCTACCAGAGCTAAACTTGTATAGACTTTAAAATTTAAGCTCAGCCAAGTGCTTAGACTTGGAGGTTGATTCATAGTACTTAACTCACAGAAATTTCCATGTGTGTATGTGATTTATTATTTATAATGAGATATAAAACTGCCAAGAGAAGTATCACAATCCCTATATAGGATTTTTTTCCAGATTGAATTATTCTTGATGAGTATTGGCTCCAAACATGCATACTATTTACATATTTTAATGGATAATTATATCCAACTAAAGTAACTTGCCACCACTCATCTGTCCATTTGCTGTACTGTGGTGGCTTGTACGTTGCTATGATGCTGGAAGCTATGCCACTGGTATTT